>NW_028318316.1:1536240-1689864 GCF_062004578.1 Staurois parvus
TGTTATATGAAGATATACAGTACCTAGATTAAAAAGTTTGTGCTACCAGTCCCCCCAAAAAAGCCCCAATAAGTAAATAAGAGAAGTACTTACTGATGTAAAAGCCAGCAATTTCTCTTCTGTTAGCTTGTGCACTGGGTTATTCTTCTGGAAATCAATACTGGAAAATGAATCATAATAAGAGCAGCTGGTTAAATATGCTTTAAGTAATTTAATCAAAATATATAGAAAAGACCAAAGTATGTGGCTTTATTTAATATTTACATCATGCTGTTATGATTTTTACCACATACTAACATTTTCTGGCACGATAACATAAAGCTGATACTAAGGAAGGCTGTCTAACCATTTGCACCTGAATTAATACCCATTTGAATGTCTAGTCAATATATATCAGCTTTAACAAAACTGAAAACACTGTGATTCTAAAATATAAGGCCAAATCACACTGGGAACCCACAATTTCTAACCATTAACATATAATATGAATACATGGATCTAGCTTTCAGAATTCATAATATTGTCAATATAAATATGGTATGACACATAACTGGTAACTGCTTTATGATTATATAAGAATTTATGGTTATACTAATCCTGGTGATAGCATTTGCATTATTTCTTACGAGGTGACCATTTTCAGATCCAGGCCTACATGACTCAAGGATTATTTAAATCCTATTGCAATATATGGTGTATTGTTAGATTTGATTGGTGCATTTGTTTTAAGGTGTTACCAATCCAAAGACTTGCAACCATGCCATTAAGTAGATGGCAAACTTTATTTTTTTAAAGGGGGATTTCTAATCTCATAAACAAAGAAGAAACACCCCTACAGTTACCCAAACTGTTTTAAGAGTGCAATCAAGGACCTTCGCAGCTGCTGCAGTACTTGGAGCTGTATTCCATTTTTTTAGAGCCAGTAATCCATATACATAAATGAACTGTTCAGCTTTTTTTTACTGACTAACTGGAAGCAGATTCCATTTTCAAAGTGGCAGTTTTGCTGCACCAAAAATAAAGCTAAGAATTTTAAATTCTTAGGCAGTCTCAAAACCATTTCCATGCTGCCATAAAATACATAATTTTTCGAGAGTCACAAGGAGCGATCCCCATTCTTGACATGTGTGTTCATCCAAAGTGCTTTCCCCATTTTTAATAAATGTGGAAAACCTCTTGTATCTGTTGACCACAGCAGGTTAAAGCACACCTAAACTAACAGTTTAATAATAAATACAAATGTAAGAGACAGTGTTGTAGGCCCTAGTACAGTGAGAAATTGGTTAGCCATAATTTAAGAGTAGCTTTAGCTGTGTAAAGTGTAGGTGTCAGTTTGTATTGCTTTCTGTGACCCTGTTCAGAAGATTCACACAATCTATTTGTCCTGTTTACTATTATCATTGAAAGTATATCCCAAATTTTGGGTTGACACTGAACATTAATAGATGGGAAATCTTCAAATGGGGACACTAGTTCTAGTGGTCCTGGTAAAACCCGGAGATACCCTCACTTTGGAGCAATTTTCCCTCACTTCCAGTTTTGGCTACGGAAAAGGAAGTGAAAATAAATCTCCCCTATTAGGCAAAGAGGGCAAAAAAAAAAAACTGACGGGTTATAATCCTCCCCTACTCTATCCAAAATGAAAAAAGTACCATGGAGCTCTGGTTCCATGTGTTTTAAAGAAGAGCTGGCTTAAGAATATCTGATCAACAGCAACACTAAACTGTTGGCATGAAAGCAGTCTAAAAACATCAGTGCCCCATAACTCCAGCTCTGTCGGACTGGATGGAGAACGTCTGTGAACAGCAATTTTCAAGTCTTGCCACAGATTCTCAATTGCATTTAGGTCTAGACTTTGACTGATCCATTCTAACATGAATATGCTTTGATCTAAACCATTCCATTGCAGCTCTGGCAGTATGTTTAGGATCGTTGTCCTGCTGGAAGGTGAACCTCCGCCCCAGTCTCAAGCCTTTTGCAGACTCTAACAGGTTTTCTTCTAAGATTGCCCTGTATTTGGCTTCATCCATCTTCCCATCAACTCTGACCAGCTTCCCTGTCGCTGCTGAAGAAAAGCATCCCCACAACATGATGCTGCTGCCACCACCATGTTTCACAGTGGGGATGGTGTGTTCAGGGTGATGTGCAGTGTTAGTTTTCCCCCCACACATAGTGTTTTGCTTTTAGGGCATAAAGTTAAATTTTGGTCCCATCTGACCAGAGCACCTTCCTTCCATATATTTGCTGGGTCCCCCACATGGCTTCTTGCAAACTGCAAACAAGACTTCTTATGGCTTTCTTTCTACAATGGCTTTCTTCTTGCCACTTTGCCATAAAGGTCAGATTTGTATAGTGCATGACTGATAGTTCTCCTGTGGACATATTCTCCCACCTGAGCTGTGGATCTCTGCAGCTCCTCCAGATTTACCATGGGCCTCTTGGCTGTTTTTCTGATTAATGCTCTCCTTGCCAGCCTGTCAGTTTAAGTGGACGGACATGTCTTGAAAGGTTTGCAGTTGTGCAATACTCTTTCCATTTTCAGATGATGGATTAAACAGTGCTCGGTGAGATGTTCAAAGCTTGGGATTTTTTTTTTTTATAACCTAACCCTGCTTTAACCGTATCCACAACTTTATCCCTAATCTGTCTAGTGTGTACCTTGGTCTTCATGATGCTGTTTGTTCGCGAATGTTCTCTAACAAACCTCTGAGGATTTCACAGAACAGCTGCATTTATACTGAGATTAAATTACACACAGGTGGATGCTATTTACTAATTAGGTGACTTCTGAAGACAATTGGTTCCACAAGATTTTAGTTAGGGGTATCAGAGTAAAGGGGGCTGAATACAAATGTACGCCACACTTTTTAGATATTTATTTGTAAAACATTTTGAAAACTATTTATCATTTTCCCTCCACTTCACAATTATGTGCCACTTTGTGTTGGTCTATCACATAAAATCCCAATAAAATACATTTATGTTTTTGGTTGTAACATGACAAAATGTGGGAAATTTAAAGGGGTACGAATACTTTTTCAAGGCACTGTAGTGCCAAAGCCACAGTGTCACTGGTCCAAGATATGCCCTGCTATACAAGTGAATAGGTAGCCACCAAGTCATCTGCCATAATGAAAAAGTGGACACAACTTAACCTCATGGACACTATTCACTTCAATGGAGGACTATTTGGACCGGTGGCCTCAAATTCACTTCAATGGTGGACAGCTGGGTCAAGTGAACTGCTTCCAAAATACAGGAAAGCAAAACCAGTTGACATGAGTCCTAAGGAGCCTTACCCTTATGCTATGTGATCTAGTGAGTAATATCTTGCTGCATCGGGAACAGGCAAGTATAAAACTGAGGGAGATGCTGAGGACGGGGAAGGGTTAAGTACAATATAATTTGCTCTCTATCTTTTGTGTAAAGATAGGAAAGAGTTTAACTTTTCAAAATGATCCAGTGGGGTTGATTTATTAAAACTGGAGAGTGAATAACTCTGGTGCAGCTGTGCATGATAGCCAATCAGCTTCTAGCTTCAGCTTGTTCAATTACAATTTGACAAAAAAAAAAAACAAACAAACTGGGAGCTGATTGGTTTCTATGCAGAGCTCCACCATTTTGTACTCTCCAGTTTTAGTAAATCAACCCCATGTATGTGTCTGTAAGGCCTCATTCACACAGACAAATAAAGCCCTACTACAATTTATTTTATTTTTTTTTTTTAAATCTCAGACTGGTTTAGCATCATTTAAACAATTGCACATGCTGGGTACTCATTTCTGAAACCTTTCTGATCCTGCGATTAGGTGACGAGATAAAATATACCACTAACATAAATTAAACAGCTGCGATTTGAAGACACGTTGTAAAAGTGTGAAAATGCGCAATCGCGTTTTTGTCAGGGCGTTTTTGCTGAAATTGCAGCACGTTTTCCCGCAAAAATTACGCATCCTGTGATTTCATTTATGCAATTGCGGTGCGTTAGAAGCAGCGCGATCATGGCAAAAATGCCCTGCAATTTCATGTGCCATTGAAAAGGCGCATTTTCACACTTTTACGCTGCATTTTTACACTTTTATACTGCATTTTCACATCGCAGCGACTCTGCCACGATTTGAAAAAACCTAGTGCGAATGGAGCCTAAGACTTTATGTATAATACGTATGTATAATACTTCAATAAGGCTTTAACATGTGCAACAATGACGCAATCTGAGGTCAAACTATAATAGAGTGTTTACATTAAGAATTTCCAATATCTATATACACAAACAGCTGTATACATATGTACATAAACAAATGTACACTGCTAGACATGCAGGCATAAACATGTTGTCATACACAATATTTCACTCATGCAGCAGGCATAAACACTAAAGTAATCAGAGAGCATGTGCTTACAATGAATGCTACTACGTGCACGCCATGGCGTAATGAAAAGCTCAGATAATACTTGCAGATTATTTTTTGCATAATACATGTAGGCAGCTGGAGAATCAAACCTACACTGCTATACATCCTGGGTATTTCTAGTTACAAACCTTAAAGAATCAGTTTATCTTTGGGAACATGTTACATGTTCCACCAATGCTGCAGCCGGTTGCAGAGCGCCGCGGTAGTTCATTGGTTCTTCCTGCCAGTGTATCCGCTTGCCTGTTCGGGATGTACAGGAACACAGATATACTGACAGGTATGCAAGTAACTTGCATGGCATCAGCGATCTACTGATCGCTGGTGCAATGCTTTATAGGCTCCTGCAACAAAAAATTATAAATGCACATTTTTTCACCTGCAAAAAAGTGCATTTATTATTTTTTGTCAAAAGGTGAACTTTAAATACAATACTGTTATATTACTTATGGAGACAATTCACAAAGCAGTATTTTACCGAATCCGAGTATGTGGTAAGATACTGCACAGCATTTAAAAAAAAAAATGTTGGCATTCACTACTAAAATACGTTAGTTATTTTATTAAGTCATGTGGTATTTTAGTAGTGAAAACATGCGTTAATGTATCAGCTGTCAGTGGGGATCTCCACTGATAGCTGAATGTAAAAGACAAAAAAAAAAAAAACTGCTGGTAACTAAAAATAAAGCAAAAAAAAAAAAAAGGCGTCGCCGCCCACCTCTAAATATATATATCTACTAGACCCTTATCCGAGCATGCAGCCTGGCAGGTCAGGAAAGGTGGGGGATGAGTGAGCGTCCCTCCCCCCTCCTGAACCATACCAGGCCACATGCCCTCAACATGGGGGGGTGCTTTAGGGCAGGAGAGCTTTTTGACCATGCAGTTTCCCTGCAGTTCCCGCACCCATGATCGCGCTGTGGGCTAAGATGCATGTGGGTGCTATTCAAAGTGAATAACAGCCCTGCGTCTCATAAAAGCAATGAGTTGCAGCTGCGTGAACAGATGCGATTATTGCACCTGCAACCGACCCACACAGTGTGAACTAGGCCTGATACCTATACAGGCTTCACTGTGCTCTGTGGGAATTGTTCACATTCAGATCTGCAGACAGAACATACACACTATGTCCATTATCTCCTAGTGGCAGTCATATAAACCTCTGTGAGCTTTGTACACTGATGGTACACATCGATTTAAAAAATTTAGTTTCTTAATGATCTCTTGAAAAAATAAAAAAATCAGAGTATTGAATTTTTTGAAAAGTATCAGTTTACTTTTTGAAAATAAATAAATAAATGCTAGTGGTGCACCAAAATGAAAATTCTGGTGCTGAAACTGATGCCAAAAATTCAGAATGCACGTGGCCGAAAACTAAAACCGAAATGTTTACGTACGCGGAGGTGGGAAAGCTCACATTTTTTTTTTTACTTTAATGTGTTGTTTTTAAACTTATGATGTTATTGCTATCACGTAGGGGACCAATAGTTCCCTATGTGATAGTATATGAGTGACAGGTCCTCTTTGTGGGGGGGAGCAGTGTGTGCAAGGAGGGGGGGGGCAGGAGAGGAGAAGTGTATACAGTGAGGGAGCAGTGTATACACTCAGGCTCCCTCACTGGCTGTTACTATATGTCAATGCCGGTTTTTAAATGTGATTACCAGCCTTTTTTTTTCCTTCACTATAGCTCCAAGAAGGAGCTGTCATTCTCCCCACCACTAAAGGAAACAGAGGGGAGGGGTCACCCAGTGACATTACCTAGTGGCCCCGCCCCTTTCTTTCCTTTAGCGGCGGGGAGAATGACAGCTCCTTCTTGGAGCTATAGCAAAGGAAAAAAAAGTCAATAATTACATTTAAAAACCGGCAGTGACATTTAGCAGTAGCTCACTGTATACACTGCCCCTCTTCTGTCTGCCCCCCCCACCACATTTGCTGTACACACAGCCCGCTGTATCGGCACTTGTATTTGGCTATTTTCGATATGTTTTGGACGAAATTTCGGTGCATCCCTAATAAATGCACATTTTCTTGCAGGTACAAAAATGTTCATTATTATTTTTTTTAGGAGCCTGTGATCAGCAGATAGCGGGTGCAGTGTCAGCCTCCTACAGACGGTCTTTGCAGCTGTCTGCCCGTACCTCCGATACAGGCAGGCAATTACTGAATGACAGGAACATCAATGAATGACCTTACAGTGCCCTGGTAATTCTTTGAGAACTATACAAGCCATCAGCCACAAAGGCTGATGGTACTCATTCATCAATTGATAGAACTTTGCCATGTGGGCAGAGCTGCACTCTTTTTGAATTGCGACAGTGGGAGAGGATCCCCAGCCCACTGTCACAGGGAGGGGGGGATCAGGGGGAGAGCAGGCAGATGCTGAACATGTCACATAAACCCGAACCCTAAATAAGGGTGTAACATGTTCACAATAAATTAACTAAAACTGGAGAGTGCACAATCTGGTGCAGCTGTGCACAATAGCCAATCAGCTTCTACAATTCAGTAAGAGCTTCAAGGCATTTCCTGCTTATTCATGGTGACAGGAATTGACCATGCCTGCTTAATGTGTGTAAAATGATTACTTGCAGTCTCAATTAAAAGCCATGTTTGACAACATAGGATCACAACTGGGATACAGAGCAATTGCAGGGTATAGGAAAAAATGCCTGGCATGTAAGATCCTCAGGCATTATTTTATTTAAACCATAATTATTTTATTGAAAATAGCTTTTGAAATTACATTAATATGCTAAAGTTTATATGTGCTTTTTCGAGACTGGTTTACATATACTTTAACATATTTTGTCTCTTCACTTTTATACAATTAAAGCAGAACTCTGGGTAAGCAGCTAAATACACATATGAATGTCAAATCATTTGTAATTCTTTGAATTCTTTTTTTATAAAATTTTTCAAGACAATAACAAAACATCACAATTCTGTCAATGCATTCAGCAGTTACATTAGAATATCCAATACATGCAACAGAATATATCAGTGAACCTTTCAATTGACAAGCTGTCTCATGCAGAACATATGGATCAAAATTTTTATCCATTGTGGAAACAGTCCAACAAAACTATAATAAAAGAAGAATAGAAGCTTAGAAAAGTAATATAAAAAGAAAAGGGAAAAAATAAAACACACAAAAAAAAACGAAAAGTAAAAGGAGAAATCAACAAATCCAACAGAATTCAACAAGGTTCCATCATTTTTGCCATAGGATCCCTCACACTTATAGGTCGGAGAGCTTAAATAAATTGTTCCAACGTTGCCATTTAATTTCAAATACTGTTATAGCATGATTCGAGAGTGCATAGGATCTCTCATATAGTGAGATCATGAAGTATGTACCTGTGAAAGGTGGGACATCCTCTTACATCCTCTTGGCAGCAGCAGATTTGTTTGAATGTACTATACTGTATGCAGAGCTGGTGCTAGACTATTTTGCTCCCTAGGCAAGACCAGCTGCTTGCACCTTCCCCCTCCTCTCTGCTGTGCACAGGCTAGGGACCTTTAAACGCTGATCACGGGAGACGGACCACCAGAGGAAATAATGCTGACAACTCCCTCCCTGTAAGAGGATGTCCCACCTTTCACAAGTACACACTTCACGATAGGCTGTTTGCTAGACCTTTGTTACCCCTGGTAACCCCTTGCTGTACACAACGTGTTTCGCACGAAACGCGTCAGGGAGGAGCCTTGCTGAGCTGATGTCACGCCGCCAGGGCCGCATGGTAGGCCAGTGGCCATCTTTACTACTGATCTGTACCACTGCTCTGTAAGCTTACGTTTTTTGCTGCATACCTGGAATTTTTTGCCAATGATAATTAAAATACTACACTATCAAAAATACTTTTGTTTGGTGGCTTGTTTATGAGCCATTTAAGGTGGAGTAGTACCGGTTTGCAATCTATTTCCCTGGTGGAGATGCATAGAAGCTGTCCCTGTATGCTGTGAGGGTCCGGATTGTGAGGTCTGGAGTGCCTTTCCTGTGTGCTGTGTGTGTACCAGTAGAGCCCCCTGTCGCTGACCAGAGCCTGATGACCACCAGTGTTTCCCGGATATTATTACATGCGCATTAATATTGCATTTCCGGAACGTATATAGCGCCATCAATTTACGCAGCACTTTACATATATTGTACATTTACATCAGTCCCTGCCCTCAAGGAGCTTACAATCTAAGCTTACACCATCCACAGAGCGGGGCCGCCAATATTGGCAGCAGATGTCAGAGAGTGAGGGATACCAGGCCTGACCAGACCCTGAAGGGATCTCCAGTTCTCTGAGATTGATATCTCTAAATGCGCAGATTGATTGCGTATCTGGTGAGTGTGCAATATTTATACTTTGAGATTTTTCACCATCCTATTTGGATCAGATTACTGGATCCTGAAGATCATCACGATCTCCCATGCACCTTAACATTGGACTTTTATTTGGCACTTTGCACATTATCAGTCACTGTATAGTGACACATTAGATCACTGTTTTATCACTTTAGTTATTGATGTGCCAATATCATATCATGTTTACTCATCTCTTAGGTGGTTTTATCTGAGGTGTTTACATGCAAAAATGATATATTTCTTATGCAAATTTTAAGTTATTTATATTTATTCATTGCATTTTGATATTTTTGGGTTCCAACCATTTTATTATATTATATTATTATATCTGGATATTTTAGCGCTGCACCCTGCTGTACTTAAATTTATGTTTAAGATATTGTAAAAGATCTTTTGGTATATTTTTAGGGAGTGCACAAGATTTAGTAATGTTGAGTTTGTAATAGGAAACGCTGCTAAACGTTTTAAGTGTAGAAGAGATTGCTGGCAATGAGGTCAGTGGGTCCGTTAAGGTAAGTCAGACATCATCCGTGAAGAGGCCAATTTTGTGGAAATATCTGCTGTTTGTATACCCGAGATCAAAGGGTTCACTCTGACCGCAGTTGCTAGGGGCTCCATCACCAAAGAAAAGATAATAGGGGAAAGGGGAAATCCCTGTCAGGTCCCGTTTGTGATGAGAAAGGGATCCGACAAGGCATTGGAAGTAAAAACTTGAGCGGAGGGCACAGTATATAACGCCGTGATAGCTGATTTGATATAGCCATTCAAACCGAAATTAGAGAGAGTTGAGTCGAGATACTGCCAATGTACTCTATCAAAAGCCTTCTCGCCATCTAATGCCAAGAAGTTCAGTAAACCTCAGCAGATTGAATACCCTACGAGTGCCATCCACTGCTTGCCTACCTTTTACACATCCTACTTGATCTGATTGGATAAGAGAGGGAGTCACTGTTAGTAATCTGTTAGCGAGAATTTTAGCATAAATCTTAAGATTCGTATTAAGTAAGGATATTGGGCGAACATTTTGGGGGCAGTCTGGGGATTTACCCGGTTTCACACTGGTGAACCAGGGCTAAATTACATAGTATAATACTCTTCAGATGCAATGAAGATTTAAAATATAGAACATAAAAAGCAAACAATGCATTACTCTTTACTTTAATTTAAATAAATATTGTTCTAGCATGTTAGATACTGAAAAGCTGGTTGTAGAACATCTGAATAAGACAGCACATCAATGTTAATGTCACTGTGCAATTGCCTACTAATCCAGAATCACATAAATAATTGTATAAAAACATATATAATGAAGGAAGCCATGGTTTCAGAAAAAGCTAATCCCAATAGGGACGAAAATTGAGCACCTTCTGTAGGTATACCCAAGGAAATTTGTAGTTATTTGATATCAAATGACAGTTTAACCACTTGCCGCCCTGCCACTGTACATATACGGCGGCAGGGCGGCACTCGCAGGCAAAACCACGTTTTAAAACGTGTGTTTTGTAAACAAATAGGGGGCACGCGCGAGGCGCGCCGCTGCCCTATCTGTCCCGTGGATCACCGCCACAGATGTCAGTCGCCGGGTCACAGCCGCTCCTTAGCGGCTATGTCCCGGCGATCGGCGGCAAACAGTGACAGAGAGCACTGCTGCAGTAGCTGTGCTGTCTGTCACTTCCCTGTCAGCTCGAGGATGAGCTGATCGAGAAAGAACAGTTTCTCTTTCTCGATCAGCCTTGTCCCGCCCAGTACACACCCCCGCCTCCTAGTAAAACACTCCCCTCACTCCTATAACCCTTCCCTGCAAATTAAAGTTAACCCCTTCCTCCCCATTGCCATTAGCACAGTGTCAGTTTTTTTTTTTTTGCACTGATCACTGTATTAGTGTTTTTGGGGATGTCAGTGACCCCAAGTCAGTACCCCCCAATGTCAGAATGTCCGCCGCAGTCCCGCAGTCCCACCATAAGTCGCTGGTCGCTGCCATAAATCCCTGATCGCCGCCATAATTCGCTGATCGCCGCCATTATTAGTATAAAAAAAAAACTAAAAATCCCAGTATCTTTCCCGCCATTTGTAAACGCTATAACTTTCACGTAAACCAATTAATTTACACGTATCGGGTTTTTTTCTTTTAGCAAAGACATGTCGCAGAATGCATTTTGGCAGAAATTTATGACTAAATTTGATTTTTGCATTTTTTTTTTACTGGACATGTTTTATAGCAAAAAGTCCAAAATATTGTTTTTTTATTCTCAAAATTGTCAGCCTTTTTTTTTTATAGCGCAAAAAATAAAAACCGCACAGGCGATCAAATATCAATTTGTGGGGAAAAAAAGGATGTAAATTTAATTTATGTACCATATTGCATGACCGCGCAATTGTCCGTTAAACTAGCGCAGCGCTGTATAGCAGAAAAATGGCGTAAATTGCAGTATTTATACCATAGTTTGTAGACGCTATAACTTTCACACAAAGCAATCAATATACACTTATTGGGATTTTTTTTTACCAAAAACATGTAGCAGAATACATTTTGGCCTAAATTTATAACCAACTTTGAGTTTACTATATATTTTTTATAGCTGAAAATAAAAAATATTGTTTTTCTTCAAAATTTTTGGCCTTTTTTTGTTTATAGCATGAAAAATAAAAAGCGCACAGGTGATCGATCAAATTACACCGAAAGAAAGCTCTATTTGTGTGAAAAAAAGGACGTAAATTTCGCTTGGGTGCAGCATTGCATGACCGCGCAATTATCAGTTGAATTAGTGCAGCGCCGAGTAGCATAAAGAGGCCTGGTCATTAAGGGGGGTAAATCCTCTGGAGCTCAAGTGGTTAATAGGATCACATGAAAAACTGTCATATTAAAAGACCAGCAGCACTAAACAACATGCTAGTTTAACTAGTTAAACTCCAGAAACATTTCACCTATGAGCCTGCTAATTCAGGGCTGGGGAATACAAGGTTTTTTGGGTGGTGTTTTCTACAGAAAGGCCAAAATACAAGTGAAAGAGAAATCCCTGGGACTCAGCTTCCTATCCTTGCAAAAGGAAAATTAAGCCTTTTATGTGTGATATTAAATATTGTGACAATTTTGTTTTTCTGCTCTGATTAAGGTGGGAACAACAAAGTCAAAAATACCACTATACTTTAGGACTTGGGTTTCAGCAGCCATGCCTTTAAAGCCAGCGATTTAGAAGAATGGAATAGGAAACCTTGAGCCAGTAAGTCTGGTCTGTTTGTAAAAGGACAAGGCTTGTCTACCAGAAGTCTGAGTATATTTGTGTACCACGTTCTTCTGGGCCATTTTAGTGTGATGGGAATCAATGGAACCCTTTCCTCCTCTATTTTACACAGCATCCATAGGAGGATCTTCACTGGGAGGAAGGCATAAATCAGCTTTAATGGAGTCCAAGGAATCACCACAGCATCTGTTATGAAGGCTCAAAGATGCCTGGTCTTGGCCACAAATTTGTTCAGATGCCCACATCTGGTTTTACCCACCTCTGACAGATTTTGAAAGCTCTTGGGGTGCAGACACTGCTCCGTGGTCTAGTCATTGATAGCTTATGAAGTCTGACTGCCAACTGTCTCATATAGGGATGTGAATGACAGAGAGCTGGAACGCAAGTTTCTTCCCAGGAAAGCATTAGACTAATTTTTTTTAACGGCACCATGTCTTCTGGTGCTGCACTTAACGTTTATGAGTGACCTTGCAGAAGGAAGATCCAGTGTGGTAGAGTTAATCTGATCAAGAAAAAAAACCTGTCTGGTCTTTCCCTCTTATATTGCAACCTAACCAAGCTCTTTACTTCATGTACAGCCACTGAACAATATCTGCACCTAGGGTCTCTATGGCTATATTATTTGAGGGGTTTTTTTTGCACTGTTTTTCCTTTATTTTCACGTGATCCAGTCAGTAAGTTTGGAATTGTTCAACCTACTTTAACAGACCAACCTGTCCAAACAAAGTAGCAGTTAGAGGATTGCTAAAAATGTAATATATTAAATTTTGGTTTTGGGTTTAATACCGCTTTAAGACAAGCCAAAATATGTGATGGTAGAATATGATGTTGCTTTTGATGAAAACCGTACTGTTCTGTAACACTGCATATAGCCTTAAAGGCAATTCCCAAATACGTAATTTAAAGGATTGGTGTTTTCTTCATGTTGCATTAAAAGGAACTTGTCCCCACTGCACGGTATTTTTTTTTAAGTTTATTTTGCTTTGCTAAATGTCCCCTGTGGAGGTGCACATCTCCCGTGCCCTTTTTGTTTACAATAGCTGGCCTATTAGCTTTAAAATGGCAAAAAGTTAGTATAAAGATTTGCTCTCCATAGATTTCAGTGAGATTTGCTGCTACATTTGGATTTTGTTAAATTCAAAGAATCACCTACAAATTAATCCCAGGTAGATTTGCCTATCTATACAAGACAGAATGAAAATAATTCCATTTGAGGAGTATCCTTGGTATTGTTATGCAGGCAATTTAAAATTAACAACTTGTTGTCCATGGGCTGTTTATATATGGCCTGTACTTAAAGTGGTTAAATCAAGCATTGCTGATACCGATACCATTTTCTTAAGCCAACTTTTTTTGAAAAGTGACCAAGGCAACCCTTACGGTGCTGTGGGGGG
The DNA here is from genome assembly GCF_062004578.1 of Staurois parvus. Taxonomy (NCBI): domain Eukaryota; kingdom Metazoa; phylum Chordata; class Amphibia; order Anura; family Ranidae; genus Staurois; species Staurois parvus. Next base: position 1,549,640 of record NW_028318316.1, read on the forward strand.
CCACCACCCACAGTGGTTTCCAGACTTTTCTGTTCCTTCAGGAAGCCCAGGACAGCTGTAAATTGTTTCAGGATGCTGAGTGGGAGGAGCTTGGGGAACATGCATTCCCCAATCTCTTCTGCAAGGAATAAACCCAGAAGCAACACACATTTTCTCACCTCTGGGTTCAGAGCGGTCTTTCACTGGCTATTGTAGAGCAGTAAGCATCTACTCCATCACAAACTGAGTTGACATTAGGGGTTTAATATTCTCCTGTCTCCAAAAAGAGGACCTGTCATATGCCCATGCTATCACACAGGGTGCTTGTTAGCGTAGCATAGGTTAATGTTAAGTTGATAACCTGTAAATGCTTTTAAAACATCATCTATAGACAATTTAGATTACTGCATTTTTTATTCATTTTACAGATGCAGGCAAGTTTAAGGCTTGACATGTTTGGTATCTATTTAACACAACTTCATCTTTTACATTTTACAAAAAAAATGGGTATCATATTGTGTTTGTGTGCACTAAAATTTAATTTACTGTAATTGTCCTGAAAAAATGTATACATACTGTATATAACACTGTCACTATTTTATTCTTCAGTGCCTCTGCTTTCAAAAAGTATATAACTGTTTGGGTTTTTAGATAGCAAAAATGCAGATTTAACATGTGTGTGAAAAATTAAAAACTTGCCCTGGACATCAAGTGGTTAACAACAGAATGATGTCATGTAGCTAAGACAAACAAGCAGAGAATATTTTCTATTAGCTTCCTAATGTGCTATCCAAAGAAAAACTCATTTTGTATTTTATTGTAGATATCACAGTTAAAGACGTTCAGTGTTCACTTAGCTGGTATTAGATAAGTAATCTCACGCCTACAAAAGTGTGATTCAAAAAAAAAAAAATGCGCTTTTCTTTATAATTACTTTCGGCACAAAGAATCTCACAGGTCAAACATTCTGCTAAAAAAAAAAATTTGACATTAGAAAACTGTTAACGAAAAAAGTATATTTTATAGTGCATATACGAGTTCAGATTTTACAGGCAGTTCAAGGAGTTTTATGGTCACAGCATACACTTTCATTTTATAACATTCTAGTAGCAATGCAAACAATAGCTAATATTGACAATTTAATATAAGCTTATTTTAAAAACCTCTGCTGCATTTTTTTTTTTATTTATAATATATAGCAAGGAACTGTGTAAATGTGTGGGATTCTTCACAAAGAAAGTTTAAAAACTTCATGATCATTAAGATCAACAGAAGTAGTTTAGAAACTGAAACTCAAACTAATTGTAGAAAATGATCTTCCTTTTATACCATAGATATGCCTCTATAGGAATAGAACACATATCTATATTCACTCAATTATGGGAAGCAAGAGTAAAGCATGAACACATGACTGATATACACTTGCCATCTTGAAAAGCATGAATAAATATCCTCTTTAACTCTGTTTTAAACATACCATAGGTTTAGTGGCAAATTCTGATTCTAGTAATCCCAGTAGCTTACCCTTTGCTTCTCTATGCTGACAGGCACAAGTTTAAGTGATCTACAAATCTCCTGCTGACAGCTTGGGACTGGAGCAGGGGCGGACTGACCATTTGGAAACTTGGGCACTGCCCAAGGGCCCGGGGTCAGTAGGGGGCCCCATGAGATGCCCCTGGTACCTTTTTCATAGGCTTTTTTGAGTTTGGGCAAGGACACATGGGCCCCATGATCCCCTATTGCCCGGGGGCCCCATGATCCCCTATTTCCTGGGGGCCCCATGAATTGTCAGTCCACCCCTGGACTGGAGTGGCAATTTTAGAACAATAAGAAATGTAGAATCATCATACAACCCCAAAAATGTAGCTTGTGGCCACTGGTCAATTTGGTCTCTGCTGCTACTTATAAAGTGAAAAACATCATTAAAATGTAACTATACACATAGACATAGCCTGCTACCCAACAAATTACAAAACAATAGTTATGCGCTTACTCAAAGTGGTCAAATTCACAATCACTAGCCAGTGGAGACATAGTTCCCAATATTTTCTGAGGTCATCAAGGAAATAGATCTGAGGAAATGCTGGCCTAAACAAAATGACTCACAAAAAAAGTTCCACGTCAAATAGGATAAACTGTTGTCCCATTCTAAAGGATCCTTTCTTACTATGTCTCCACTCACTTTGATAATATACAGTATGCAAGACAACATTGATATCCATATTGATATACTTTAATTTTGCTTTGTTAACAGCGCAAGCATACTCCCAACAAAACAATGCTGCACGCCAGCTTGTTCAAGATAGCGCATGCATGGTCTTTGAACAAGCTGGCATGCTTGATCCTTCAGTGTTAGAAGTGCATTTGTAACGGGGGTTGGGTGTCGAGGCTACAAATATAGAATGACAAAGCTGCACTTGTTTTAAAAGCTGAAAAGTGGATTGTAATGTGCTTAGTATGCTGCAGTGCATGTGGATTTGTGGAAAGTGTCCGTCTGCCCAATTTTATTAGTGGCTGCACAGCGACTGTATACATGGAGCTCTAAAGGGGTTCCAAACGTGGGCATCACCCTCACCCCTAACACATCCCAACTAGCAAAAACCAATATAGATATGTACCCTCTCTAAGAAAATAGCACAGGAGCTCTCACAGATATTCAAATTTGAATTGTCCTAGTCAGGGTGCCTGGCATCATACAAGACGCTCGCTTCCCCAAATCATCTACCTCTTTAGAATGTTAACAATCCTATTTACCTCCAAACAGCTCCAGGCTCTAAGCATTATGCTCAAACGGTTTATATGGCAAGGTTAGAGAACAAGATGCCTACACTCCTTCCTCATCAAACAAATATGGCCTAGGGGCATGGGTCTTGTAGACATAGGAGACTACTACCTAGCACCATGCCTGGACCAGCTTAAACACTGGCTCATGCCATTTGTCTCCCTTCCTTGGATAGCTATTGATTGTATCCTAGCTCCAGCCTCTGATCTATGTATCATATTGATTGCAAATCTACGGACTCCCTTTCCACTTAAAGGTGTATCATCATCATTAGCTTGGAGGGTACCATACTCTGGCCCTCCTTCACAACATTCTGACGTTCAGATACACATTCCCTTTATGGTGTTCCATTCACTTATACCGCATATCTGCCTCAAACCATTGATGACTAGAGGTATTCAAAACTTTGATGATATCATAAGTGATGGTGTACTCCACAGCTTTGAGACTTTGAGACAGAGATTTGGGTTATCAACTGCTGATTATTACACATACTGTAGAGCTCAACATCTCATTTCAAAATCCCCACTTCCTCAGGTGCGACTCCCTAAACAGTTGGAACACTTTTACTTTTTACCAACCTCCATACATAAAAGCATATCCCTTATTTACAATATCCTCCAGGAGAAGCTGCCTTTTTTTAAATCCAAGTCTTTCCTGCAGTGGGAGGACTTAACTTCTAACTATACTGCTGCACAATAGAATAATGCCCTTAAGGTGATCTACACAGCCACACACTTTGTCTAACATTTGGAGTTGATGCATCTATCTAACTCCCTGCTGCATAGCCCAGATCTCTTCCTCTCAGTCGCAGCTGTGTTGGCGTGGCCGTGGCCAAACGGGACACCTATTGCACATCCTATGGTCTTGTAAATGCATTGTTAGCTACTGGAAGAAAAAATTCTAAATAATCTCAGAAGTAACAGGAGAACTGTTATCACCCAACCCTGCTTTGGCCATCTTGAATCTGGAAATTGAGAACATTCCAAGTTCCTTACGTATGGTGGTCCTGCACATACTAATAGCTGCCAGACTCACAATTGCCAAGCACTGGAAACCTTCTAAGGTTATTACTCTCACTAAACGTCATCATTCCTGTGAACGCATTCTGGCATTGTGGAATGGTAGAATATCGACCTTTGACTCCCAATGGGAATAATGGACCACCTGGATTATTAAATGATGCACAATGACCTAGGACATATTGTAATCTTTATTATTACTGAATAAGTTTAATTCTGAATTTCTGTGGATTACCAGTGTATCATCAACTCTTCTGCTTGGTTCTCTCCCTATCTCTGTTTAACATGCTTTTGCTGTCTTTACTATGTCTCCACTTTGGTGGAACACTATGTATGCTTTTGAAAACTCAATAAAAATCTATTGACATAAAGAACTGTTAGAGTAAATTGTAGCTAGCCTTTGCAAGGTATAGTAAATATGATGAATGAACTTCAACTGGAGGAACACTTCCATAGGAGAAATCATGTTAAAAACAAATTGTAGCAGGAGGTCTTTTAAATCGTCCTCAGATAACGATGGGATGTGCCATTTCTGATAGAGAGAGGATATCCTGGGTATAATCAGGGCAGAGGAATACGTTTTTTTTTCACTGGCATCTGATGTCACTGGAACTAAAATAGAACCCAACACTTTGTTTGCGTTACTCCACATTCCCTTTAAGCATTAGGGTAGTGTTTATCTGTTTGCTATTTGCAACTAAACTTCTATAAACTGATATTAAAGTTCAATTTGTTTTAATTAACATAACAAACATGTCATACTTACCTGCTCTGTGCAATGGCTTGCACAGAGCATCTCCAATCCTCCTCTTGTCGAGGCCCACGCTAGCACTCTTGGCTCCTCCCCAACGCTGAGTGCCCCCATAACAAGCTTCTTGCTATGGGGGCACTTGTATGGGCTCGCTCCCATTCGCTCTGTGTGCCCCCCACTCCCTGCTCACTGGCTGTGACTGACAACAGCAGCAGCCAATGTCTCTCGCTGCTGTATCTGAGCCAATGAGGAAAGGAGAGAGCCCAGAGAGCTGCTTCTCTTGTGCACATTGCTGGATCGGGATTGGGCTCAGGTAAGTATAAGAGGGGCTGGGAGGAGAAGAAGCATAACGAATGCATTAAGGTAAAAAACCTGTGTTTAGAACTACTTTAATATCACTAAACTTTGGAACTCTTTTTCTATACCTTTCTATATTTTGATAACGTTGAATCACTCACGTCACATGGAAAGATTGCTGGCAATCAAAAACTTAACAGTTTTACAAACTCTGGTCTTTATCCAGTCCTAATTGTACAAGTAAATTCTTATTGTTTCTGGTACGCATTGACTGGATACCCCTTTTTCTACCGGTTTAATGCTGTATTGCCTCCCTCCATACCTCATTGGTTTCTTTCCCATATCCCTTTTCCCTTCCTCCCTGTCCCCCTTTACTTTCCTTCATTACTCCACTCTTTTCCTTATCTCCCGGTAGAGAAATTCAAACCTATTGGTCTTTGTGGGCCCTCCTATGTAGTTACCACCTTTTCAGTATTTACAACATATTCAATGTTTCTCATCCGTGTGCTCTCAACTGGATGGCTGATTTTTTATTATGTAATTTTCATTACATACACAAATACCTCTCCATGGTGTTATATTCTGTATTTTCATAAACTCTTAATAAAGAAATATTGGATTAAAACCCCTAATGCTAATCTATATGCCATCTGCACCCTAACAAGTTCAATATAGCTGCAGTCAGCAGTCAGGTAATAAGTATTGCCAGCAAACATTATCACTGCCTATTCTTCAGTTAAAAAGTTCTACCTGCATGGTTAATATATACCTCCTAATGGCATATACATACAACTGAAAAAATATTACCATACAACTATAATAACTCACCAGATAATAGATTACAGCAGACTTATTTTCCTCTCTACTTTTAAAACCAATAGTTTTACCATAGAATAAGGACATTTTGAGTGTAGCCTGCCTTTCAACATACAGTTCATCCCACTATATTAATATACAGAAATGTAATTGCTATGCTCCTTTGATTGAAGAGTACTAAAAAAATACCCACTTAAAATGTGTATGAACATGTTTGAAAGAAGAATGGCTTTGTCCATAGCACAATTTGCTAAACTATGATAGCAAAATGAAGGTCGAATCAAACTAGCTACAACTGGCAGCATCTTTCATTGGAAGGCAGATTGAAGCAATTAAGAGATGAGATTTGCTGAATTTCATGATGTTGAGGTTTAGCAGAGGCAGTATATGTAAATGTATCATATCACCTTCAACCAAAAAAAGAGTTTTGGGTTGAATTAATCTTTCAATATGTGAAATGAAAGTACAATATAATCATCTTTACTAATCCCACTAAAAAAGTCCCTTTCTTAAAGCTTTGAAATGCTTGCCAGACCTAAAACCTCTACATTTTCTTGAGTAAAATGCTGGCATAAAAAGATTTGCTCCAGAATTTATTATTAATATAACTATGCATTTCATTGCTATAGCCATGTATTTGATTCCTACAGAACAGTTACTTTCTAATCTTAAAGTATACAGTGAGGAACAGAAGTATTTGAACACCCTGCGATTTTGCAAGTTCTCCCACTTAGAAATCATGAAGGGGTCTGAAATTCACATTGTAGGTGCATTCCCACTCTGAGAGACAGAATTTAAAAAAAATTCAGGAAATCACATTGTATGATTTTTAAAGAATTTATTTGTCTTGCACCGTTGACATAAGTATTTGAACACCTAAGAAACAGCAAGAATTCTGGCTCTCAAAGACCTGTTACTGTGCCTTTAAAAAGTCCACCTCTACTCCACTCATTAATCTAACTTAGTAGCACCTGTCTGAGCTCTTTAAAGAAACCTGTCCACCCACAGTCAGTTAGACGCCAACTACTACCCCATCTTGCCCATGCAAGACCAAAGAGCTGTCAAAAGACACCAGAGACAAAATTGTGGACCTCCAGAAGGCTGGAAAGGGCTATGGGGCAATTGACAAGCAGCTTGGTGAAAATAGATCAACTGTTGGAGCAATTGTTAGAAAATGGAAGAGGCTAAAGACGACTGTCAGTCTCCCTCAGACTGGGGCTCCATGCAAGATCTCACCTCGTGGGGTGTCAATGATAAGAAAGGTGAGGAATCAGCCCAGAACTACAAAGGAGGATCTGTTCAATGACATGAAGAGAGCTGGGACCACAGTTTTAAAGGTCACTGTCGGTAGAACACTACTCCGTTCAAATCATACATTGCACGGAAGGTTCCCCGGCTCAAGTCATCACATGTCCAGGCCCGTCTGAAGTTTGCCAATGACCATCTGGATGATCCAGAGGAGGCATGGGAGAAAGTCACGTGGTCAGATAAGACCAAAATAGAACTTTTTGGTCTAAACTTTACTCGTCGTGTTTGGAGGAAAAAGGATGACCTCTGTAATTGCAAGCAAAGGCTTCTGTACCAAATATTAACACTGATTTTCTCAGGTGTTCAAATACTTATGTTCAGCAGTGCAAGACAAATACATTCTTTAAAAATCATACAATGTGATTTCCTGAAATTCTTTTTTAAATTCTGTCTCTCAGATTGGGAATGCACCTACAATGTGAATTTCAGACCCCTCCATGATTTCTAAGTGGGAGAACTTGCAAAATCGCAGGGTGTTCAAATACTTCTGTTCCTCACTGTAAGTTCACCTTTTTTACAAAAAATAGAAAATATAAAAATTTTTTGCACATAAAAAAAAATGCATTTATTATTTTTTGTTTCTGGAGCCTGTAAAGCATTACAGGCAAGCACATATACTGACAGATCTGCAGAAGACCTGCATGGCACCATTGATCTGCTGATCACTGGTGCCATGCAGGTCTCCTGCAGATCTGTTGGTATGCCCACTTGCCCGACAGGAGGAATCAATTAACTACCGCGGCGCTCCCCAGCGCCAGGGTAGTTCATTGAGAACTACAAGCCGACAGCCACAAAGGCTGTTGGGACTTGTAGTTCATTACTTCACAGAACAGCATAACTTTTTGCCCATTAAATGTGCTTTTTAAAATACTATTTCCAGCAATTCAGCAAAGAAGGCTTACATAAACAGCAGACCTAGCATTTTAAGTGCAAGGTCCACTTTAACATAGAAAACTATTATAAGAAATTTGTTGGTATACAAGACAGAAGTGCCAATATCTTAGTTTGATTAGGGGAGAGGGGACTAGAGGGGGTGTGGCTGTCACTGACAGCCCAATGGCTCTACCCCAGTGAGTCAGTCGTCCTGCAGCCGCCACCCTGTCCGGAGAAAAATCGGAGGAGGAAGAGAAGCGGATTCCGGAGAGCACATCCCCGGGCTTTCTCATTTCATGCACATGCCACATTTATGCCTGACAACGCATGCATTGATGGTCAATACAGAGTGGGCAAACGCTATTTGAACCACATTTGGATGTTATGGAAGAGGCTGGGTGGTTGCTTAATCATTCTTGAGCTGATTTTGACCATTCTATAACATGGTCAAATACATCTGGTAAGCCTTCTGTGAGCACGCAGTGGGGTGATGCCTGTGTCACATGGATAAAGTTTGGCCATCTAGCAATTGAAAATTCACGTTTGCACCTTTGATATTTTTCCAGTTTTTTGGAATTGGGACTCACTTTTTTATATTATTTTCATATTATATTGGAAGCAATGTCACATCTAGTTTCACGTATGCACAGCTAGGATTGCATTATTATTGTTAATTCACACTTTTAGTGCTACACTTTTATTTGCATGTTGGTATACAAGGTAAAAAAAAATAATAAGAACAAGAAATCAATTTAAACTATGCACACTTAGCCACAGCAAATCCAACATCAACTTTCACATCTGTCGGCATCCAATATGTCTGGCTAATGGAACTTACAGAACAATTTTTGTACTATGTATTGAATTTAGTCCAATAAGTTATTCAAGCAAGTAGAACAGTTAATAAGGAAACTTGAGCAAATGATGGTTTGGGGAAATTTAATTTACTTAAAATTACTTTACATTTTTTTCCAGAAATTTTGAACTCCAAAGCAAGTACTAAAAGGAAAATCAACTGTTTTGTGACACACAGCACATTATGCTTATTAAACTGTTCATTCAGATATAAAGTGCACACTTTTGGCTGGATGTTTTCAAAAGGTGAACCAAACATGTAAAACAATACAGCTGGATCAAACAATTATTCTGTTCTCTTGTATGATTCTCATTGCAATGCCCATCTTTCATTAATCACATGCACTCTATTGCCAAAAGTATTGGGACACTCCTCAAAATCATTGGAATCACCTCCATGGCCACAGGTGTATAAAATCAAGCACCTAGGCATGCAGACTGCTTCTACAAACATTTGTGAAAGAATGGGTCGCTCTCAGGAGCTCAATGAATTCATGTGTGGTATCATGATAGGTTGCCAACTGTGCAACAAGTCCATCTGTGAAATTTCCTTGATACTTAATATGCCATGGTCAACTGTTAGTGGTATTATAAAAAAGCAACTGGGAACAGCAGCACCACGTAAAATGAAAGAATGGGGTCAGAGCATGCTGAAGCACACAGTGTGCAGAAGTCGCCAACTGTTTGCAAAGTCAATGGATAAAGACCTCCAAACTTTGCGCGGCCTTCAGATTAGCACAACAGTGCGTAGAGAGCTTCATGGAATGGGTTTCCATGGCCGAGCAGCTGCATCCAAGCCTTACATCACCAAGTGAAATGCAAAGCGTTAGATGCAGTGGCGTAAAGCACACTGCCACTGCACTTTAGAGCAGTGGAGATGTGTTCTCTGGAGTGATGAATCACGCTTCTCTGTCTGGCAATCCAATGGACATGTCTGGGATTGGCGGTTGCCAGAAGAATGGTATTTGCCTGACTGCATTGTACAAAGTGTAAAGTTTGTTGGAGGGGGGATTACGGTGTGGGTTGTTTTTCAGGGGTTGGGCTTAGCCCCTACGTTCCAGTGAAGGGAACTCTTAAGGCGTCAGAATACCAAGACATTTTGGACAATTTCATGCTCTCAACTTTGTGGAAACAGTTTGGGGATGGGCCCCTTCCTGTTCCAACATGGCTGCACACCAGTGCACAAAGCAAGGTCCATAAAGACATGGATGACCAAGTGTGGGGTGCAGGAACTTGACTGGCCTGCACAGAGTCCTGACCTCAACCTGATAGAACACCTTTGGGATGAATTAGAGCAGAGACTGCAAGCCAGGCCTTCTCATCCGACATCAGTGCCTGACCTCACAAATGCGCTTCGGAAAGAATGGTTAAAAATTCCCATAGAAACACTCCTAAACCTTGTGGACAGCCTTCTCCAAAGAGTTTTATTTTACACAGTGCTTTACATATATATTGTACATTCACATCAGTCCCTAACCCTCAAGGAGCGTACAATCTAAGGTCCTTAACTCACATTCATATATACTAGGGCCAATTTAGACAGGAACCAATTAACCTACCAGCATGTCTTTGGAGTGTGTGAGGAAACTGGAGTTCCCAGGCACAGGGAGAACAGGGAGTTGAAGCTGTTATAGTTGCAAAAGGTTGGCCAACTCAATACTGAACCCTTTGGACTAAGACTGGGATGCTATTAAAGTTCATGTGCGTGTAAAGGCAGGCGTCCCAATACTTTTGCCAATATAGTGTATAATGGAATGAAATACCAAAAAAAATACCGGATCATATTATAATTTTGTCTAAAACAAACAAAAGAGCAACCAAAATCAAAATTTTAATTTAAAACCAGAACAGTTTCTCCTCCCTATGGCCTATAATTAAATTGGTTCCTTTAAGGATAAGTTCACAATGCACAATATTTTGTAGGTAAAAGAAATGTGCATTTATTATTTTTTGTTGCAGGAGCCTGTAATGCATTGCAACAGCAATCAGCAAATCACCGATGCCAAGCAGGTCTCCTGCAGACCTGTCAATATATTTGTGAGACAGGAAGAATCAGTGAACTACCACGGCGTTGTGGTAGTTCAGTGAGAACTACAAGCTGACAGCCGCAAGGCTGTTTTTGTGACATCTGTCAGCTTGTACAAGGAACCTTTCCTCGTACTGTGGGGGTGGGTGCTGGGTGATCTGGCAGTGGCTGCAGTATTGGGAACATGTTACAAGTTTCACCCTAAAAATGTTCCCAAAAGTGAACTTATTATCCTTGAGCCTGGGTCTACATTGATGTGATACGGAATTTGCAGCTGTTTCTGTGCGAATTGCACACCACATCACAATCGCACCCCGTTCATGCGAACCACTGCAGGTGTACATGTTAAGTTGACAACACCCTGAAATTGGTCCACAAACTGCGGTGCGATGTGCAGAATCGGATCGCATAGGTGTGAATACCCATGAGATCTGATTCTAGTGCGGACCAAAATAAAGGGTCATGCACCTTTTTGGTGCAGATCCGGTGCAATTTGAGCCATACAAAATGAATGGCTGGCTCAAATCGCACCGCACAGAATTCGCACATGAATGTAGTTCGATTCCTGTGAGAATCACATGCGATGTGCCATACCGCACAAGTGTGAAACCAGGCTTAAGTTGGAGAAATATTGTGGTGATACAAACTATCCAGAGTAACACTTTCTTATTTCATACAAGTATGTAGCTGGAAGGTGTTGTGGTTTCACACCTCAAGGCTGTGCAATAATCTAAAATTTGCAAGGAGGTGTAACTATTTTCACACAATAGTACATGTATTATTCAAGATGCCATTTTTCATACTTATAAGCCTTATAAGGTCTGATACACCTTAAACCAACAAATGGGAGTGCAGCAATCGTGCACACAGAGATGGACGCGGTCATCCATTTTGCTCCAAACCCTCCATCTTGTATCTCTCTCTTCCTCTTCCCTCATCCCCCCTCCCTCTTTGTTGAGTAACACGTTGTCCCTGGATGCTGAGTTCAAAAAGGCATCAAGGTCCAGCGGGAGAGTTCATGGCTATAAACCCCAATTAGCCTGGCCCCCAGATGTCTGCGAGACTCTGCTTGGAGAAGGATTGTAAAACCATAAACCAGTCCTTCACTGAGCATCAAAGACATTCCAGATAAGCCATAAAGCAGACATCACATTCAACATCCATTTTCCCCTATGATTACATATCTTGGACTATGAAAGACGTACATAAAAAACAGGCATTTATTCAGATCAGTCTCTTTAATGCAAGTCGTCTGATATATTACATCCCCTAGCTGGCATCAACAGGAGAGCAGAAAATGATATCTCCTTAACCATCCCAGCAGGTATGTCATATTTCATATCTAGACGTTCAGCAGATGATTCTGCGTATTAATCTACTAGTGGCAAGGCTGCTAAATGCACCGAGAGTAAGTTATGAACCATGACATCAACTGCGAGGGTTTTTGGTTCTAGCTTGGGTCTCCGCCCCAACACCCCTCCCCAAATGAGGCGATTGGTTCTCTGCTTTAAGGAGACACTCTGCTAAGTTTCTAGAAAAAGGCTGTTATGCTTGAAGCAAGCAAAGCTGAGTTGAGCTATGTTGAAGAAATCTCCCTTTTAACATCAGGAACCAACTTCGGAGGACATTGATGACGAAAAGCTTAGGACGGTGCCTTTGGATGTGACGATCAGCACGCTCCTGGTCTGCTTGCACGTTGTATGTGCATGTTTAGCTGGGTCTGAGTCACTTTTATTCATTACACACGCTGTCTATACTGGTGTCAGTCTGGACACCTTGCCTGTAAGTGCATTTCTTCATTAAAGTTTTGATGTTTTTTAAAACATACTGCACCATGATTGTTCACTTTTTTTTTCGAGTGACGGTCTGATCATCTCTCAGTTTGGATACTACTACATACTTTGGAGTGGATTTTCAGCTTTGCAGAACATCATCTGTTGGAGTTCATCCCTCATTTCTTCAGTGTTGCTGTCACCATATTAATTATTGCTCCCAGAGTAACAAGTGCTATATGCTGGTTTTTTCAACAATCAGCATATTACTCTGGTGAGTTTTATTTAACCATTTTTGGTGGTGGATTCACTTGGTGATTAATTATTTTGGACATTATTATTTGAACTTTTGGATTTTTTTCTTTTTTGCTGGATTTCACTTTGATTTAAAATATTGTTTGTCACATTTTTTGTTACACTTTTGTATGTATTTAAGCACAACCTATTTTTTTGAAGTTTTATATATCCTATAAGTTTATAGGCTAGGTTCTGCAGCTTACTTTTGTCTTATACAATTTCCGTGGCGCTGGTTCTATACTTATATATATATCTCTTTGCTGTGTTATTGCTCTCTGCATATTTATATATATATATTTTAGTAATAAATCTTACTTTCTGAAAGTGATGAACTGTTTCTAAAGCTCTTTAATGCAAACTAAGAACCCCTGTCTCTGAAGAGAGCTACTGTATGTGTTTAAACCTCTGTATGTCCTGCCTGCGGTTACCGTGGTATACAGACGATTATTCAACATCATAGTGTTATTGCTGATATTGACGAGTTTCCTCTTTCTCTGTACAAAAAGGAGGTGGTAGCAGTGTTAAGGGTTAATTGCGTAATTAACCTGACCCAGTAACAATCACTCCCAGGCTGCAAGTGCACAGATTGTGGTCCATTGACTGGAAAATCTTTGTGCAGAATGCAGCTGGGCGTGGCATTGTTACGCACGGGACAGCGTGGTTTTAGATTGGCTAGTCCTTCGGTCACGAGTTTGGTGAGAAGGGCTGGGATCTGATGCCGCGATCGTCCCAGGGAGCATTTAAAAATCTGATAAATTCACTTCTATCAACACACTCCTTATCAAACCTTGAAACTAGGCCTATATTCAAATGTTAAGACCCAATTGAAGCTAACAATAAAGCCAATATAATTATTGGAAATAACGAGCAGAGGTTACAAAGTACAGTGTGTCATATTTTATTGCTCTGTGTCCCCATTACCAAAATCGATGGCCTGTTCTAGGTGTAAGACTGAATTTAAAGTACACAGAGCAAAATTCCTCCAACAAAAATGCATAAACTGCACAGCAATGGCAAGAGAGAAAACTTGGACATATTCAAACCAGAGGCAAGGCAACAGTCTGTAATCCTTTATTATTCACTGTAATGTGTTAAGTGATAGTCAGTAACATGATGTGTGGGTGACAGTAAGCCAACACTGACAGCCCTGCTACCCCAAAACACAGCTTATGATGGCTATTAGGAAATTCAGCCTTGCTGCTATAACAAAAGTGCAATAAATCCTTTCTGCATTGCTGCTGGGGAGATTAAAGAACATGTAAAGCCAACATTTCAAATTCCTGATATGTTCCTTCTGTATCATGTACTTGTATGAAAAAGTATCCTGTTCTCTTTGTATTGTATAAGAAACTGGAAGCGACAAGTGTTTTGTCACTTATGGCTTCGCCTGGATGTAAACCATTGCTGGCTTGGGAACGCATCAGATCAAACTGATCTGTGCTTTGAAGGGCAGAGGAGAGATCTGGGGTCACATAGACCCCAAATCTCTGCATAAAGAGGACTTTTCACTGCTTTAGCTATCACAAGGAATGTTGTTCATTACTTATAGCCATAAAAAGGATAGATAAATAAAAACATAAATAAATAAAAACCTAAAGAGACAGTGTAAAAATAAAATAAATAATAAAAAAACTAATTTAAAGCACCCTTCCTTCCCAGTGCTCATGTGTAAAGGTGAATGCATAGGTAGATCTTGGTTTTTATACAGAAGTGAACCTGATTTTGCACTCTCCAGCCTTAGTAAATAAGCCCCAGTGTATCCTTGTTTGCCTGCATTGATTTTGAATTTTTTCACTTGGTCCCCTGGGGGAGGAAATTCAATTTTAAAAAATTGTAATAAGACTTCTTTTTTATTAACTTGCACACAGACAGACCGACTATTGGCAGAATCAGGTAATTTTAGAATTAGCTGCTAATCAACCAGTATAAAAAGAGAAACTGGCTCTCTACAAAATAATTGGTCATTTGATGTTGGTTAGAGAAGACAACCCAGACAATAAATACTCCGGTGCAAATATATAACTGCACAACTTTCTTTTTTGTTTCTTATGCTAATTTTATTTATGACTCAAAAAGAAAAAAATATGATCCTGCTATATAAGTACCTTATTATTACAAGTACTTATATAGCACTGTCAATTTACATAATCTATATAGTGCTAAAAAGATATACAACGTACACCAAGATACCTTTATATATTGTTTCTGTTCTAACTATATTACTGTAGCAGTGACACACATTCAAAGCAATGGTGTCAAAATAAATGAGAGGTCCCAGCAACAAAGTGGCTCCCGCCTCAGCCAAGATGCATAAGGTTAAGGTATATTACTTCAATAAACAAAAATTTGCCTGACAGGAACATGGAGGTCACTGATTTCTCATTTTGTAAATTCTAGTTCACATTCCAGAATAAATTGCAGATAAGGATTTCTGACTTTAAGTCAATGGGCCACTATATCAGCCAGGTAACTACAATTTCAATAGGTCAAGATGGGCAACCCCCATATTTCGCTTACAAAATCTTTACTTTGAAATGTACCTGTGGCATATTGAAAGATCATATACACAATGTGCTAATCCTGTCCATAACTTTTATGCTCATGCTCCTATATGTCCTCCATATTTGCCAATAAATTGGACAGGTGGTAAGTAGGGATGGCTGGGGTACAGGGCAGAGTAGAAAATATGCATCTTTACATAAGATTAGTATAACAGAACTCTAGGATTATGGGCTCATGGGGTGCTGAAGTGCCTGCTACCCACATCAGAGGCCATGTTAAGATCCTTTGAGAGACTGCAGGTTTCCCTTAGAAAGGCTTGACAGAAAATTCCAGAGAAGAAAAACAAACATAATAAGAACAGATAATCACAAGCAATTATCTACTGTTATTGAAAGTGTTAGGACTGTAATCTGTTCTGGCCAGGAAATTCTACTCCTTTAGTGTTAATGTTTCCAATACAAAAAAAAATACATTTTAACACAAGAACTAAACATATTGTACTGCCTTGTGCAGGAAGAGAAAATAAAAATAAATACTGAGGTATCAGTACCGAGTCCACAGCCATCAGAATAAATCAAACTTTCCTCAAGCAATACTATTTATTTTTCAACTTCAAGGGCATGTCACATTTACTTATCTCATCCATACTTTAAATTGGCTTTTAGTCTTTAGCTGGTTCATTACAATCAGGGTTTGGCTGCATTCAGTGTCTAACAAAACTGTCATCATCACTTGGGAATGTCAGGGATCACTATCACGGTGATCAGATCTCACAGGGCTTCCATCTTCAAGATTGATGTGGCTATAATGAAAGGTGCAGCTGCCAGAAAGCTGCATATTGCTGTGCTGGATCATTCTGTAAGTAAATCTCCCCTTTGAGAGTTTTCTTCTCAGTATGCATTGCTAAATTTGTTATGTTCTATGTATACAGAATCTTGCTTAAATTACATTGCATAGGAAACACTGAAAACAGTGTACATTAAAAATTTTCTATCATTAACCTTTATTATTTACCCTTTAACATTTTTTGGTAAAACGAACTAAAGTGTCTATTGGTGTACACAACAAATTCAGTTGGAGCTCGAGAGGAAAGAAAGATTCCCAGCATCTGTGGTCAGTGGGAGTAAAAACATACCTCAGCATCAATATTTACAGTAGTCAAGGGTTAGTGGTAAAAAAAAAAAGAAAAAAATGTTTCAACAAACAGTGCTGTGAAAAAGTATTTGCCACCTTCCTGATTTTTTTTTTGCATATTTGCCACACTTAACTAGTTGCCGACCGCAGATAGCCGAATGACGGCTGCACTGCGGTCGGCCAGTTCTGGGTGGATGTCATATGACGTCCCCCCAGAACGCGCTCTCCTGCGCACCCCAGAGGGCGCGCACCCGGCGATCTCCGTGATCGCTGTGTCCTACGGACACAGCTGATCACATGATGTGGTAAAAGGCCAATCATACCGGCCTTTTACCACGTGATCAGCGGTGTCCAATGACACGCTGATCACAGGGAAATGCAAGTGCCGGTTCTCGGCTGCACTTTCCTCACGCTGTCAGATCGTGAGGAAAGTACTGCCGAGAACCGGCAGTTGTCAGAGCGAGGATCGGCACCGATCATCAGGGCACTGATGATCAGTGCCCTGATGATCGGTACCCAGCAGTGCCACCCACAAGTTCCGCCCACCTGTGCCCAGCAGTGCGCCCACTAGCTCCGCCCACCTGTGCCCAGCAAATCACCCACCTGTGCCCAGCAGTGCACCCACCTGTGCCACTCTGCAGTGTCACACACCTGTGCCCAGAAGTGCCACCTACCTGTGCCCAGCAGTGCCACCCACCTGTGCCCACCCACCTGTGCCCACCAGTGCCACCCACCTGTGCCCACCTACCAGTGCTTCCCACCAGTGCCACCCACCAGTGCAGCCCAGCAGTGCTGCCAGTCAGTGCCACCAGTCAGTGCCCAGCGGTTGTGCCAGTCAGTGCCTCCAGTCAGTGCCCAGCAGTGATGCCAGTCAATGTCGTCTATCAGTGCTGCATATTAGTGCTGCCTATCCGTGACACCTCATTAGTGCTGCCTATCAGTGCCGCCTATCCGTGCCACCTCATTAGTACTGCCTATCAGTGCCCTTTAGTGCTGCCTATCAGTGCCCATCAGTGCCGCCTATCAGTGACCATCAGTGCTGCCTCATCAACGCACATCAGTGAAGGAGAAAAATGACCTGTTTGAAAAATGTTATAATAGAAACAAAGAAACTTTTTTTTTTTTTCAAATTTTTTGCAATTTTTAATTTATAGCGCAAAAAGTAAAGCGCCCAGTGGCGATTAAATACCACCAAAAGAAAGCTCTATTTGTGAGAAAAAAATGATCAAAATTTCATATGGGTACAATGTTGCATGACCGCGCAATTGTCAATCAAAGTGCGGCAGCGCTGAAAGCTGAAAATTGGCCTGGTAAATAAGGGGGTATAAGTGCCTGGTAGGCAAGTGGTTAAATGATTCAGGTTATCAAACAAATTTTAATATTACACAAAGATAACTGGAGTAAATACAAAATGCAGTTTTTAACTGATGATTTCATTATCAAAGGAAAAAAGCTGACCAAACCTGCCTGGCCCTATCTGAAAAAGTAATTTGCAAAGGCTCATCTCACATTTGCAAAAAAAAAAAAAAAATCTTGATTATCCCCAAGACTTTTGGGCAAATATTCTGTGGACTTAGGAGACAAAAGTTGAACTTTTTGGAAGGTGTGCGTCTCGTTACATCTGTAAAACTAACACAGCATTTCATAAAGAGAACATCATACCAACAGTCAAACATGGTGGTGATAATGTGATGGTCTGGGGCTGCTTCAAGGCCCGGACAACTTGCCATAATTGATGGAACCATGAATACTGCGCTCTACCTGAAAATTCTGAAGGAGAATGTCTAGCCATCAGTTTGTAACCAGCTCGAGCACACTTGTGTTATGCAGCAGGACAATGATCCAAAACACACCAGCAAGTCCACCTCTGAATGGCTCAAAAAGAAAAAAAAAAAAATTTTTGGAGTGGCTTAGGCATAGTCCAGACTTAAATCCAATTGAGATCCTATGGCATGACCTTTACCAGGCCGTTCATGCTCAAAAACCCTCCAATGTGGCTGAATTAAAACAATTCTGCAAAGCAGAGTGGGCCAAAATTCCTTCACAGCGATGTGAAAGGCTCATTGCCGGTTATCTCAAATGTTTAATTGCGGTTGTTGCCACCAACGGTGAAACAACCAGTTATTAGGTTTAGGGGGCAGTTACTTTTCCACATAGGGCCAGGCAGTTTTGGACAGCTTTTTTCCCTAATCAATGAAATCATCAAGAAGGGGGCAAATACTTTTTCACAGCAGTGTGAAAGAGTGGAAAAGATGCCCCAGTATTGGTGATCAATGGAATTAAGATCATTCAGGATCAGTGGTAAGAGGAAGTAAAAAATGTTTCAGCATCGGTGATCAGTTGGAGCAAAAATTGCCCCAGTACTGGTGGTCAGTTGGAGAGAAAAATGCTGCAGTGTAATTGATCGGCGAGAGGCCCTGGTGTCGGTGGTTAGTAAGAGAAAGAATGGTCCAGGGTCAATGGTAACAGGGGGGAAATGTGTCAGGGTCCGGGATCAGTTGGAGGAAAATATATACTATATGATCAAGTTTGTGGACACCTGACCATCACACCTACAATATACGAGTTTGTTAAACATCCCATTCCAAAATCATGAGCATTGATACAAAACTGAACAACACTTTGGGGCTATACCAGGTTCCACTGGAAAGCATGTCTGTGGGAATTTGGCCCATTTAGTAAAAAATTTGTGAGGTCTAGTACTGAGATTGAATAAGAAGGTCTGGCACGCAATAGGCATTTGACTATACCAAAAGATTTTTAATAGGGTTGAGGTCAAGGGCTTTTTGGACTCTGCATATTGATTTAATATATTTAATATATTTTGAATTTAACTAACCACTTCAATGCTGGGCACTTTTACTCCCTTTCTGCCCAGGCCAATTTTCAGCTTTCAGCGCTGTTGCACTTTGATTGACAATTGCGCGGTCATGCAACACTACTCATGCAATGTTTACCATTTTTTTCACACAAATAGAGCTTTCTTTTGGTGGTATCTAATCACCACTGAGTTTTTTTATTTTTTGCTAAATAAAACAAAAAAAACCTAACACTTTGAAAAAAAATGTATTTTTCTTCATTTCTGTTATAACATTTTCCAGATAACATTTCTTCATAAATTTAGGTCAAAATGTATTCTGCATGGTGAGTTTTTTGGAGGTTGTAATTTTTTGTTACAATTTTTTGCAAAATGTAGAAATTAAGAAAAAAAAAAAATCACAATTTTTTTTTTTTTTACATATTGTCACCAGTCCAGTACAGCGTTATTATATAACTGGTGTGGTGGTGATCAGAGACACTGACTGGTGACAGTATGTAAAAAAAATAAAAATAATAATTTGTTTTTTTTTTCAAATTTTTTTTATTTTTTACTATTTTTTTTTCAACACACTGTGACCAAAGCAATACAATGTTACTATTACATGACACAGATGGGCTATGATTGGCCTTGTCTGTATCATGTGACTACTTTGACCAGTCACAGCTAACAACATAATTGTATACAATGGATGGCATGACAGGAAGCCATCCATTGTATACAATTGACATGTGATCTGCTGTGATTGAGTACAGTGGTCTCATGACCCTGGCAAGGGACCGATGTAGTGATATGTCATCGGCTGTGTCCTGTGCAGACAGCCAGTGACAGGCTGCGCGGCCCTGAGGCTGCATGGCGGGTCGTTTTGACAGGACGTCATATGACGCCCAGTCACAAGGAGGAGTGTTGAGGAGAAGTGATCTATAGCAGATTGACGTCAATCTGCTATAGATTGGGTGGGAAGGTGTTAAGATATTTTGGGTTTATTATACTGTAATAATCTCTTTATGTTGATGTTATATATGCACTATTGATAAGAGTGATGGAGTTATATATGCACTTTATGTTTGAGGTATATATTTTTGAGATACATAATTTTGCAATTGTCACTTTAGGAGTATGTTATATATGCACTATATGTAGAGGCACTTTATTCACTCTATTTTTTGCACACAAAATGCCAATGCACTTGGCATTTTAAGTTCATACCATTCTTTGCACAAAAAATGTCAATACACCTGACATTTTAGGCTTATGACATTTTAACACCAAATATGGTGGAGTAGGGCAGATAGCATTATAAAAATGAGTGTTTCCTCTGTGGGAGACAGATTGATTAGAATATGCTTATGCACCTGACATCATGCAGTTAGATTGACATTATATAGTGCTGTCTAGTTTTTCACATGTTTTAAGTGGGCGGGGGGGGGGGGGGATGCCTCAATGTCAGTGACAAGAAGAATGCCTCATCACTGGTGTCAGTAGGAGGAACAACGGCACACCTTTGTGATGGTGGCAGGAAGAATGCCCTAGAACTGCTATGAGTGTTTCTCTTACCTGAGGAGGCATTTTATGTCCTACATAGTTGCCTGTGACTATGCTGCAAGACATTAGTACCAGATCTATGCAGGAGATCATTGCTCCCAGAATGTGGAACCTGTGGTGAAGGAGGGAATGCTCTGGTGACATTTATCAAGCAGTTGCCATTTTTTTTCTGTTATCAATAAAATGTTACTAAACCCACAACAGTAAAATCAATCTGCATATGCAGTAAAGCATGCTTGTTATACTCAAGGGGTTAAGAGATTAATCCTCTGCATTTTGTAAAAAGGATTTTAATCCTGCCTTCTCTTATCCTCCCCTTCTTCCACTGTCCCCAACTCATCTCTTGATAGAACAGAGCCTTGGGGGCAAGTTGCACATGCTCAGTTTGGTGTTTCTAGAGAGTTTTTTTGTCCTTGGGAGAGTGCAAGTGATCAGCACAGGACTAAATCAGCACTGTCCAGACAGAAGGTCAGGGGTCCTGCAGTCTCACAGGACAGTGAGAGGGGAATGAAAACTCCTCCTACAAGCTTTAACTAGTGCTCTGCTGGACACAACCAGAAGCCACAAGACTGCTCTAACTGCTGATGAGAAAATGTATTTGGCAGTTTATATTTACCAAAATAATTGCATTTCCATGTTCTGTGTACTGTGGGAAACCAGATATAGTGAATGCAGGGTCCTGGGTTTAATAACACTATAACCAAACTATCAAATAATAAAATAGGATGCAAGGTGCATTTCCTCTAATTACAAACTGAGACCAGAGATACCTACATTTCTAATAAATAATCATTTATGTTTTTAAACTTTTCCTTTTACACTTGGTTATATGGATATCTGTTTTTCGAATATTAGTCTCATGAACGACTGAAAGACCATTAATCTGACACAATACAGACCCAATCAGAAAACCTCTAAAGCGTTTAATGGGTTAATTTAACCTAAACACAAAGAGCCTGGCTCTGCATTAAAGCAGCTCGACCAACACCGCTTTCAAGATGTCCCATAAATGAGATTCAATTCCTGAAATGCAACATTTCATTCCCATCTTAAACGCACTAATTTATGTTAAATTAGACGTTCCAACTCGTACAGCATTGGTAATACAAAACCTTGCGGCTATAATCAAAGCCACTTGTAAGGCTTTCTGTCAGCAAGAGACCTAAATTCCCAAAGACAAATCTCAATGGCATCCCTAGCCTATTCAGATAACTGATACATGCAAAAAGTTGCTATTACATAGCCTACAGCAGCTGGATGATGGAAAGGCAATGAATTACTGCTACAATAGTTCTTTTATAGGAAATCTATAGTTTTGTGAATGAAGAATATAAAATAAGAAAATCTGATTGTCTTAAAAATTATTCTACAGTATATACCTCTTATTATACACATCACAAACAATTGTTCCTCTGCTGTGCAAGAATCATTCTATCTAGTGGAAACAAATGTTTGTAAAAGGCAAAGAATATATGACAGCCAATTGTGTGTCTTTTAAAGAATTCCTTTCAACTCTGGACATGTTAAATCCCCTGAAATACAAAAGAATCTGGGCAGTCGAGATACACAAAATATGTCAAAGGTAGAGTGTGGTTACATGTAGCTTCCTGTATGTTTTTATGATAGTGGTTCATTTTAAATTTCAATAAATATGCAATGTACTTGTGTTAAAAAGTATCTTGTTCTCTTTGTATTGCTTCCTTTGTGTGAAATGCCTGGTGTTCCTGCCAGTCCCACTACACTTCTATTTCAAACTGACTACACTAGGCAAAAAAGCACATCTTCCCAGCAAGGTCAGTTTCTGGCTGTATTGGGGGCACAACCTGCATGTCCCTCAATGGTCAGACTTGTAAAGACAAACCCCGCCCCCCCTGCAAAGCCATTCACTAGGAAGATGAGTATACTGACCCCCAACTCTCCAAGCACCTTATGCAGCTGAGAACATTCTATTTTAAATAAATGGGTTGTTTGACAAGGTAAGGGTTCACATATACTTTAAAAGCTGTATGCGGTGATCATTATACCATACAGTCAGGTCCATAAATATTGGGACATCGACACAATTCTAACATTTTTGGATCTATACACCACCACAATGGATTTGAAATGAAACGAACAAGATGTGCTTTAACTACAGACTGTCAGCTTTAATTTGAGGGTATTTACATCCAAATCAGGTGAACGGTGTAGGAATTACAACAGTTTGCATATGTGCCTCCCACTTGTTAAGGGACCAAAAGTAATGGGACAATTGGCTTCTCAACTGTTCCATGGCCAGGTGTGTGTTATTCCCTCATTATCCCAATTACAATGAGCAGATAAAAGGTCCAGAGTTCATTTCAAGTGTGCTATTTGCATTTGGTATCTGTTGCTGTCAACTCTCAAGATGAGATCCAAAGAGCTGTCACTATCAGTGAAGCAAGCCATCATTAGGCTGAAAAAACAAAACAAACCCATCAGAGAGATAGCAAAAACATTAGGCGTGGCCAAAACAACTGTTTGGAACATTCTTAAAAAGAAGGAACGCACCTGTGGATTCTTTACCTGGTGAAGAAAACACCCTTCACAACAGTTGGTCAGATCAAGAACACTCTCCAGGAGGTAGGTGTATGTGTGTCAAAGTCAACAATCAAGAGAAGACTTCACCAGAGTGAATACAGAGGGTTCACCACAAGATGTAAACCATTGGTGAGCCTCAAAAACAGGAAGGCCAGATTAGTTTGCCAAACGACATCTAAAAAAGCCTTCACAGTTCTGGAACAACATCCTATGGACAGATGAGATCAAGATCAACTTGTACCAGAGTGATGGGAAGAGAAGAGTATGGAGAAGGAATGGAACTGCTCATGATCCTAAGCATACCACCTCATCAGTGAAGCATGGTGGTGGTAGTGTCATGGCGTGGGCATGTATGGCTGCCAATGGAACTGGTTCTCTTTTATTTATTGATGATGTGACTGCTGACAAAAGCAGCAGGATGTATTCTGAAGTGTTTCGGGCAATATTATCTGCTCATATTCAGCCAAATGCTTCAGAACCCATTGGACGCCGCTTCACAGTGCAGATGGACAATGACCCAAAGCATACTGCAAAAGCAACCAATGAGTTTTTTAAGGGAAAGAAGTGGAATGTTATGCAATGGCCAAGTCAATCACCTGACCTGAATCCGATTGAGCATGCATTTCACTTGCTGAAGACAAAACTGAAGGGAAAATGCCCCAAGAACAAGCAGGAACTGAAGACAGTTGCGGTAGAGGCCTGGCAGAGCATCACCAGGGATGAAACCCAGCGTCTGGTGATGTCTATGCGTTCCAGACTTCAGGCTGTAATTGACTGCAAAAGAGTTGCAACCAAGTCTTAAAAAGTGAAAGTTTGATTTATGATTATTATTCTGTCCCATTACTTTTGGTCCCTTAACAAGTGGGAGGCACATAGGCAAACTGTTGTAATTCATACACCGTTCACCTGATTTGGATGTAAATACCCTCAAATTAAAGCTGACAGTCTGCAGTTAAAGCACATCTTGTTTGTTTCATTTCAAATCCATTGTGGTGGTGTATAGAGCCAAAAATGTTAGAATTGTGTCGATGTCTTAATATTTATGGACCTGACTGTATATCACAAATGATATTCTAAGAATTGATGACCAGAAGGCATAAAGTGAATGTGTAACTTTAGTGACCAATTTCAAACTGTTAGGTGAAAAGATATCCAATTAGTTCCTTCAAGCGTTTCGGACATTATAATGCAAGGTCTGCTTACTTATAAGGCAAAAGTTCAGTCGAAGGATCTGGGAGTTCTGATTAATCACAAGCTTAATAATGGCATGCAATGCCAAGATGCGGTTTCTGAAGTGAGCAAAATCCTCTCTTGTATTAAAAGAGGTATAGACTCCAGAGAGAGATATCATTTTACCCCTGTACAAATCATTCTCCTTATCTGGCATAATATGCAGTTCAGTTTTGGGCACCAATTCACAAAAAAAACATTGGGGAACTGGAGAAAGTGCAGAAAAGGGCAACCAAACTGATAAGAGGCATGGAGGAGCTCAGCTATGAGGAAAGATTAGAGGAACTGAATTTATTCTCTCTTGAGAAGAGAAGATTAAGGGGGGATATGGTCAACATGTATAAATACATCAGTGGTTCATATAGTGATTCATCCAGAGGTCATCATTTAATCTAAAATATGGAAAGGTTTCTTCACAGTAAGAGCTGTGAAAATGTGGAATAGACTCCCTCAAGAGTTGGTTCTGGCCAGTGGGTTGCTTTAAAAAAGGCCTGTATTCCTTCTTGTAATATAACTGGATACTAACATTTATAGGTAAAGTTGAACCAAGGAATATCAGATTGGCTCTCGGGGGTTCAGGAAGGATTTTTTTCCCCTGCAGGAGAAAATTGGATCATGCTTTCCTGGGTTTTTTTTGCCCTCCTCTGGATCAACTCTGGGTATAGGAATATAACTTTGTTTTTTGGTTGAACTGGATGGACTTTTGGCTTTTTTCAGCCAGACTAACTGTGTAACTATGTGAAATGTAGGGTTTATTGACACCAGCTTCTAGATGAGGATAAAGATCCTGGGGAATACAGAGCAGCCTAAATCTCATAAGAATAAGTCTTCTCACAGCATTTTGCCAGCTCTGCATTCCCCAGTAATCTTCCTGGGAGGATGTGACATCACGTCCTGAGCTGCAGATGGTGGGGGAGGTAAGAAGCATATATCCAACTGTTTTACAGGTACATTTTACACCTACTAACAGTAAATAATTTGTAAAAGGGGGGTGTAATTTGAGAGGACATATGGCAGCATAGAGGTGGGATTTAAGGCTGTGCTGCCACAAACAGTGCTTGGCATAAATGACTGAAAAGTAAGATTTAGATCAATCAAGATTTAGAAAAGTAAGATTTTAATCAATATCTCAATGAACACAAGAACAATTTCCAAAATTTGGACACAACTGAGTTTTAAAGAAAATTTTTTAGCTCATTACATGAAAGTAAGGTTATCAATATAACTTAGATCACAAAATCTTCAGTTTTATTCAAATTAGTTGATGCAAAAATGAATACACCCCACTACTCCATCTAGTATTTTGTATGACCTCCATGATTTGTAAGGACAGCACCAAGTCCTCTAGGCATGGAATGAACAAGTTGGAGACATATTGCAACGTCGTTCTTTTTCCATTCTTTAAGAATGACCTATTTTAGAACCTGGATGCTGGATGGAGAGTGATGCTCAACATGTCTCTAGTCATCTCCTGTACTATGTCCGCAGTCTCTGGTCATCTCCTGTACTAAGTCCGCAGTCTCTGGTCATCTCCTGTACTAAGTCGGCAGTCTCTGGTCATCTCCTGTACTATGTCCGCAACCTCTGGTCATCTCCTGTACTATGTCCGCAACCTCTTGTCATCTCCTGTACTATGTCTGCAGTCTCTGGTCATCTCCTGTACTATGTCTGCAGTCTCTGGTCATTTCCTGTACTATGTCTGCAGTCCACTAGTTCAGAATATTTTTATATCTATGTGCATCTTATGGTAAGGTGTGTCTTATGGAGTGAAAAATACGGTATCTTGAAACGTCAAGACTGGGCAAAAAAATATATGACGACAGATGTTTCAAAGATTTTATGGACTAATGAGTTGAGAGTGACTCTTGATGGACCAGATGGATGGGCCCGTGGCTGAATCATTACCTGGCACAGAGCTCTACTTCAACTCAGATGCCAGCAAGGTGAAGGTGGGGTATTGGTATGGGCTGGTATTATTAAAGATGAGCTAGTTGGACCTTTTCAGGTTGAAGATGGACTCAAAATCAACTTCCAAACCAACTGCCAGTTTTTAGAAGACACTTTCTTCAAGCAGTGGTACAGGAAAAAGTCTGCATCTTTCAAGAAGACCCTGATATTTATGCAGGACAATACTGCATTGCATGCATCGAAGTACCCCACTACTTGAACAGCCAGTAAAGGCCTAAAAGGTGAAAAAATAATGACATAGCCCCCTTCCTCATCTGACCTAAATCCTATTGAGAACTTGTGGGCCCTTCTTAAATGGGAGATTTTGTCAGGGCAGGAGCTGGGAAACGGACAGGCAGGCCTAATATCAATGTAACGCACAGGCTGACGACAACCACCACCCACAGACCGAAGTCCCTCAGGGCGCAGAGTCTAAGTCCCAGGCTGCCCTTCACCAGGGCCCCTGATGGTGGGGATGGACTTGACGCAGCCAGGAACCAGGTCGCGGCCCCCGAGGCACCCCAGCTGCGGTAATGGCCGCCGCCAATGGCGTGTAGCTAGTGGTAAAGACAATAGAGTAGTCAGACAGGCCGGGTCAACAACAACGAGACAAAAACGGTACAGGACAGCAGACGAGAATCACAGGTCACAAGCCGGGTTCAGCAACGGAGGGTCAGATCAAAGGACAACACAAAGAATGGTCAGGTCACAAGCCGAGTCAGATTCCAGGAGAGTCACGAGAGTCAGAACAGAGTAACAGCAACACAAAGACACAAGTGCAAAGAGCATGTGCGGAACACAGGCTTATATGTCATCAGCCACACCCCTCTGGGGGATAGACCTCAGAGACCTGAAGGCATAAAAGATTCCCACCATGCTCTGCAGAAATCCAAGATGGATGCCAGCACATGGAGTAACATAACCTCTGGTAAAAAGGTAGGACCTTGACAGTACCTCCTCCTCAAGGACCCCTCCGCAGCTCAACAAAAGGTTTCTGAGGAAAGTGGGTATGAAAAGCGCAGAGGAGGGCAGGAGCATGGACATCCGCGGAAGGAACCCAGGAACGTTCCTCGGGACCATAACCACGCCAATGGACCAGGAACTGCAACCGACCGCGCACCAATCGAGAGTCCAGGATCCGGCTCACCTTATACTCCTCATGACCGTCAACCCGGATGGGACGGGGCCGAGGCAAAGAGGTAGTGAAGCGATTGCAGACCAGAGGTTTCAACAGGGATACATGGAAGGTACTGGAGATCCGCATCCCAGGAGGAAGGGCTAAGGCATAGGCCACTGGAGTCACCTTGCGGAGAATGCGAAAAGGGCCTACAAAACGGGGGGCTAGTTTGGGTGTGGGCACCCGAAGATTGAGCATGCGAGTAGACAACCACACCCGATTGCCGACCAGATATGAAGGGGCGGGCAGCCGTCTGCGATCAGCCTGGAACTTCTGGCGCTGAGCTGAGTCCCTCAAGGCCCTCTGGATCTGCCCCCATGAAGAACGCAGAGCAGCAAGATGGTTCTCCACAGCCGGAATGTCCTGGGGTGAGAACCTCTCAGGTAATACTGCGGGTTGGAACCCATAGTTGGCCATGAAGGGAGACATCCCAGAGGAGTTGACTGCCGAGTTCCTGGCAAACTCTGCTCAAGGCAGGAGATCGGCCCAATCGTCCTGATGGTCCGAGATGTAACAACGAAGGAATTGCTCTAGGGCCTGATTGGAACGCTCCGCAGCCCCATTGGACTGCGGGTGGTAGGCTGAAGAAAAGGAGAGCCTAATACCCAACTGGGAACAGAAGGCGCGCCAGAACCTGGACACGAACTGACTCCCGCGGTCCGAGACAATCACCTTGGGCAACCCATGCAGGCGAAAAATCTCCCTGGAAAAGACTGTGGCCAGTTCTTGCGCTGTTGGTAATTTCTTGAGTGGAATGCAATGGCACATTTTGGAAAAACGATCGACGACCATGGGAATGACTGTATGACCCCGAGACACCGGAAGCTCTACAATAAAGTCCATACCCAGGTGTGACCAAGGACGCTCCCCATTGGGAATGGGTTGCAGGAGACCCAATGGGAGATGCCGTGGAGATTTATTCTGGGCGCAGATCGAACATGCCGCTACATACGAAGCAATGTCGGCACAGAGAGTTGGCCACCAGAATAAACGAGAGACGACCCAGAGCAACTGGTTCCTCCCTGGATGCCCGGCCGTTTTGGAGTTATGGTATGTACGCAGCAGGCGAGGTGGTGGGCGCAACAAGCGGAGTCGCAGCGGGAGCGACCACCGGAGTGACTACCGGCGTAATAGCACCAGGAGCAAGGTGCGCAGTGCGTGCAAGCAGAGTTTGCAACGCCTGAGCGAACTGATCCAACAGGTGATCCTGTTGATCGAGTCTGGCGACTAACGTTGGGAGCGAAGGCGTACCTGCACCGTCAGGATTCATGGCACTTGTGTAATGTCAGGGCAGAAGCTGGGAAACGGACAGGCAGGCCTAATAACAATGTAACGCACAGGCTGACGACAACCACCGCCCACAGACCAAAGTCCCTCAGGGCGCAGAGTCTAAGTCCCAGGCTGCCCTTCACCAGGGCCCCTGATGGTGGGGATGGACTTGACGCAGCCAGGAACCAGGTCGCGGCCCCCGAGGCACCCCAGCTGCGGTAATGGCCACCGCCAATGGCGTGTAGCTAGCGGTAAAGACAATAGAGTAGTCAGACAGGCCGGGTCAACAACAACGAGACAAAAACGGTACAGGACAGCAGACGAGAATCACAGGTCACAAGCCAGGTTCAGCAACGGAGGGTCAGATCAAAGGACAACACAAAGAATGGTCAGGTCACAAGCTGAGTCAGATTCCAGGAGAGTCACGAGAGTCAGAAAAGAGTAACAGCAACACAAAGACACAAGACACAAGTGCAAAGAGCATGTGCGGAACACAGGCTTATATGTCATCAGCCACACCCCTCTGGGGGATGGACCTCAGAGACCTGAAGGCATAAAAGATTCCCACCATGCTCTGCAGAAATCCAAGATGGATGCCAGCACATGGAGTAACATAACCTCTGGTAAAAAGGTAGGACCTTGACAGATTTACAGTGAAGGAAAACAGTACACCTCTCTGAACAGTCAACAGATCAAACTGACAGACTCCATGAATGGAAGGCTTATGACTGTTACTGTAAAAGAAGGGCAGCTATATTGGTCATGGATTTGTTTTTGTTTTTTTAAATGTTAGAATTTTTTTTTAACTTTTGAGTTGTTTATTATTCTCAGTTTAACAGTTTTCCAATAATTGTGCACACATATATATTCTTTTGAGAAAGCTAAAACCTCACTTTTACTTTCTTAAATATTCAGGTTAACATTTTGGATTGACAGAGCACTGTATTTTTTCAATAATGAAATGAATCCTCAAAAATACAACTTTCCTAATAATTATGCACAGTGTGTATAATCCATATAGACAGCAGGGTAACTAGAGCAATTCTGTATTACAGGAAAGGCACGGATGTATGGGTATGGAATAGCCTGTTAGTGGTTGAAAGGAAAAGAGGAGCTGCAGAGATGGTGACTACATTTCAGGCACCCACGGCACTCTAGATTGGTCTGAGGCAGGCATGATCAGAGGAGATGAGTTTGGGAATATCAGTATTTGATCACTGGAAATCACCAGCCAACTTGTTTTAAAAACCCTACAGATGGCTAGGTTCATACTGATGTAACTTAAATAAAGAACTGGCAATTATCCAGAGGCTTATGTGATTTTGGACAAAGAGCTTCTACTTGAGTTATGTGTGTTACTTTTTGCAGACCTTCTAAGAAATTTTTGGGATTGCCCCCAGAATGAAATGTTGCATCAGTTCATTAAGCTGTAATATTACAGACTTTTGCAAGTGTTGTAGTGCTTGATTCTAAGCATTGAGCGAGTGGAAAGTCCTTAATCAGGAATGCATAATGGATACCCCTGGCATGTAAGAGCATGTTCCGAGCAGTAAATATAAGATGCAAATTCAATAAAACCAATGATAGGGCATTGCTTGCTCCCACTGGCACAAGGGCAGTGTCTACTCCCGCAGGCCACAGTCAGGCCCCCTAAAGACGGAGGGACAGTAAACTGGCTCTTTGGAGACCCCCTTTATTATAAGCTTACCTGTAGGTAAAAATAAAATATGAGAGTTTACTACCACTTTAAAAGCAGTTCTGAAATTGTTGAAACTGACAACTTCTTTGCCAGCATTTATATACTATGCTTGTCATACAGCATGAGTTATCTTATGAAAACTATTCCCCTTTGTGCACCCTATCATGCTGTCCCAGGAGTAAGATAAGTCAATTAAGAATTGCCCCCTATTATCCACCACCCAAGACTTATATTTGTCAATTTCCAGGATAATTCAGGCCTGCTTGGATGCCAAAGGCAGCCCAATACCATATTAGGTAAGGATTTTGTTCTTTTACCTGGTGTTTCCATAATTTTGTCCAACCCCTATGTATGGCATCAGAGACAAACTAGCTGGTGAAAACACCATTACTTCAAAATTTTCCAATTAATAAAATTAGATACACATTTCACATCCAGCACATGTCTGCATAGAGCAGCTACTAGCAAAAACTGTTAGAGTAACACCATAGATATGCAAAGATAGCAAAAAAAAGTGTTACTACATCTAAAAAAATTTTTAGGTCTGAAATGCTCTTACCTGACCTAACTGCAACCCACAAAAGATGCATATGCTGTATTTTAAAAATTCTTAAATATTTACAAAAATCCTTTTGTATTTTATATATACACACACATCTTTTTTTCAAACCGTATTCTTGCTTATGAAACGATGTCCCTAGTCTAACTGAAGCAATGCATGTATTAACCACCTCCCGTCCGCCCGTTGTATATAAACGGCCGGACGGTGGCAGTGCAGGGTCGGGTGGCCATTTATAAACGGCCTCCCCGCACCCTGCTTGTGCGCGCTCCCCGGGAGCGCGCAGCACCGCAATTCGGTGCCCGCTGTATCCTCCGGACACAGTGGAACACCGATCATCGGACGGGACCTCTGTGCAAGGTCCTGATCATGTGATCACTGATTGGCCAATCAGTGATCGCATGCAGAGTAGTAAGGAAGATGTCACTTGTGACATCATTGTTTACTATGTGTGAAATCTGTGAATGATCACAGAGGTCACATAGTACAAGGCTATTCACAATAGCCTTGTACCATGTGACAAGCTGTGACCAATCACAGCTCACTCAGTAGTTCTCAATAGCTGTAAGAATGCAGCTAGAGAGAAGGATGAATGATTGCTTTTACAGCATCTATGGGTGTAAAAGCAATCAGTGTAAAAAAAAAAAAAAAATCATCACCCCCCACAAGTAGTACAGTGTCACCATGGTGACACTGTACTGCTAGGGTGACGGTATGTAAAAAAAAAACAAAAACAAATAATATAAAAAAATTTAAAACATGTAAAAAAAAAGTTTAAAAATTATAATGTTGGTTATAAACTAATTTGGGTTTTTTTTGTTTTTTTTTTACTAAAAAGATAACGGAATACATTTTGGCCAAGATTTATGATGAAATAATATTTATTTGCAAAATTGTATAAGAAAAACACTTTTTTCAAAATTGTTGGAGTAATTTACACAGCAAAAAAATAAAAATCCCAGTGGTGAATTAATACCACAAAAATAAAGCTTTATCTGTCTCAAAACAATTCTAAAAAATTCATATGGGTACAGTGTTGCATGACCGCGCAATTGTCATTCAAAGTGTGATAGCGCTGAAAGCTGAAAATTGGCCTGGACAGGAAGGGGGTAAAAGTGTCCGGACTGGAAGTGGTTAAAGAGGGTCTGCACTTTTAGGATAAAACTAGACATCTCTAGAAATCTCCTCTTCCAGAACCTAACATTTACCACTTTTTTTTTCTGGGTCCTTCTATTCCATAAAGTGGTTGTAAACCCCTGAATGAACGAAGAATATCCTACTATAGTGTGTATTTGCCTCAATTTATAGTACTTCATTCATCACCTGAGGCT
This sequence comes from Staurois parvus, assembly GCF_062004578.1. Lineage (NCBI taxonomy): Eukaryota > Metazoa > Chordata > Amphibia > Anura > Ranidae > Staurois > Staurois parvus. The sequence goes on from NW_028318316.1 coordinate 1,582,188, forward strand.
AGTTACTTACAGTAAGTGGGCTTATCTAAGGGTTTATTATCACTTTAAGCCCTGTTTTTCCCCATATCACAAGTTGGAGGAAAAGTGTGAACTGTCACAAAAATGACATCTTTTCTGTTTTGATCAGATTCAGCAGTGGATATGTTCAACGATCCCCTGCTGATTGGAAAGGATGCCCCTCATGTAAAAGGTTTTGCATAATACTATATTTAGCACTTGGAAAGTTACAATTTGATCTCATAAATAGGCGTTTCTGTAAAAATCCTAAAGTGGAAATTTTTTCTGTCTGTGCTATATTGAGATTTCTCAGATTGTAAGCTCTAATGAGCAGGGCCCTCTGATTCCTCTTGTACCAAATTGTATTGTAACTGTAATGCCTACCTTCATTTTGCAAAGTGCTGCACAAACTGTTGGTGCTATGTAAATCCTGTATAATAATAATTTCCCTTCACGTCCTTTTTGGGGGACACACAGGAGTAAGAACAAACCTCCAAAGTGAGGATAAATCCTCTCCACATGTGTCACTTGTTTTTCTAACAATTGTAACATTTTGGATTTATCACTTTGTGTCCCAGTGATAATGGGCACCAGACGATGAATTTCCTTAGTGGGGGCATATACAGCAATTAAAACCAGACAGGGGTGCTAGCTCTTTTACACTCTATCCAAAAGGGAAAAAAAATCCAGTTGTAATATACACGTAAATTGTAATAGTGGCAAATACTTATCATTCAGAGTTGTACACTTGCAGTGAAATGAAACATGCATTGTTAATTTGGAGAACTAAAGGTATTGAATGTAATTTAAGCATTGGATTTTCACTTCATTAGTTACCTAATCTGTCTCTACAGGGATGCATGAGAACATCACAGAGAAATTACAAGAAACACAGCTGAGTGTTCATTCTTCTATCTTTACAAGAAGCTTTGAAGGTATGCAAAGGCTCGGGACAACCAGAAACCCTTCTGTGGACTGAGAATGAAAGAAAAGACTTCGGTTTCAGGAAACATCAGACTGCTCCATCTTGCAAAATACTTCTCGCTTCACAGATCAAAACTAGTCATCATATGACATTTACTACTAATGAAATTCAGAAAATGACAGCAGAAAGCAAAATACAGCAGAGGGCTACAGTAACACACAAATGTTACAAGAAAACAATAGGTAAAATATGTTAAAAGCTTCTGCAACAGTAAAGATCACAGGCATCTAAACTGACAGTGCCAATTGGAAAGGCTGGTGAAATTTGTAAATTATTGCACAGATTGCACTTCAAAGTTGGCTGTCTATGAAAGGACCATAAGAGGCAATTAAATTACAGTAATGTTTTAAATAGTATTTTACAAAGAGGCAAAACCATACTTTCACAAGCACATTAAATAATAAACTGCCATACGATATATTAATGCCTTCAGCAAAGTTTGTGTTTAGGCTGCCATTACAGTTGATCTAAAACTTTCAAAACACCTGCATATAAAGCATACCTACACAAAAGAAAAAAAAACGACCAAAAGCATCTCATAAGGTGAAATCAAAATACCCAAGTTTGCAGCACAGAGGCCATAAATAGTTTATATCTTTCTTACTCCTTTCAATTCTACATATTTTGTGCATAGCTGAGCCTCTTACTTTGACTTTGCTATGGTTTTAAATACATGCCACAAACTGCAATCTCAAGAACCTCTCCCAGACACACCCATGTTTTGTTCAATCAAGTCATATCATCGATTACAAGAAATCTGCTCAATCAAACACTGAAATAGTAACTCAAATGATTCTAAACTACCACAGCCTGATAATACAACTACTACTGTCCCAGAAAATTGTGACATATAGTACTTAAAACAGAGGGAAAAGCACCACTTTTTTCAGTTTGAATAAGTAAGGGATAGCAACATCTGGTTGCCTCTCTCAGGCTGCCATCCAAACACTCCTCAATACCCCTATGGACCCATGGTCTGCATATCAGATACGTCACTTTTTGCTACCAAAGATGCCTCTCTTCAACCCACCACTCAGTTTGAGAATCTTTGTAAGTCGATGCAGTATACACCCACATTTACCATTATAAATATTTAAACCTCTTACAGTCCCTCCAGAGTACTATGTGCCACCCAGAATTTCCCAGAAAGTGGGAATCTGAAATGCAAACCACATCTAGTACAGCCCAAATAAAAAGAGCAGTCTTGTTTGTGCATACTGTACATTCTGTTTCAGAAACAGGTTAGGTATAACAACAGAAGGGTGTAACATTGTTGGAAGGCAACATTGTTCTTCAGAGATTTATGGGTTTTTACTGTCAAAGGGCCATCTGACCTGCATCTTGGAACACCAGGTGAATCAGTTGACACAGCAGGGTGTTTGTAACAAGGGGTCGCAAATGGGAATTCATCTCCCGAAGGATGTTCTCGCATAGGCCTCCTGATGTGATGTGTGGGGTAGAGGGGCATCAGGTCCAAACCTCCTGGTGATGTAAAAAATCAAAATGACCGATTTCCTGACTTGTAACAACAACAAAGGGGGCCATATGTGGGCTATTATGCTGACCTGGGTCAAGCAGCTTCATGGCAATGTAGCAGTGCCCCCTGGTGGAGATAACATACTATATGGAGGATTCAGGGTAACACATCCTGGTGATTAGAAAGACAGCCCCTTATAATTTGCAGCTGGTAGCTCATTGGACAGAGGACTATATAAGGCAGGCCGAGGGAGTTAAATGGGTGTTGCTTGTGAGTGGTATAAAATGCAAGAACCAGCCATGGCCTCTTCCTTTTTCTATCCAGAGCACAGCCAGATACTGAGCTTTCAAGGATGAACTTATGTAATATATCATCTTTGCTCTTTTTTTCTATATGCTCTATAATATTCATTTAGATTTCTCTGCTAGTGTTTTACTTTCTTTGAAAAAAAATAAGACCTTGAATCTTTCAGCATTGTGTTTATTATTATAGCTAATATTGTAAGTATATTACTACCATCAATATTGTCAGTGCTTAGATGAACTAGCTAATTATAGGGACCGGTAATTTTAATGCATAATTTTAATGTAAGTAGGGTGAAACCCAAAACCCATCCCAAATGTATTTCAAACATGTCATTTTGTTTGTGCAGAGTTCCTAAGAAGTTACATAAAATATTCTCACAATGCCCATAAATTCGTCCTCTTTAGACCCAAGTTGAAAAAAAGCATTGCTCAACTTACTTTAGTCAACTTGGGAGATCACCATATGGTCCACTTGCTTCACATTAATCAAGTCCCACTTTCTTGTTATAAGACCACCTTGATGGCAACCTCCTCAATGCGGCAAGGACCTGCATCTCTTCTACCTGGAAGCCAACAGGTACCCTGTTTATGGCGTTCGAGTTCACTAAAGTTAACATTATTAACCAGATAGAAAAGTTTACGGCCAGTTTATACCACAGGGAAGATAGATTTAGGGACACGTGGCTCCCATGGTCCGCTTTCACTTTCTCCACTGAATACAGGAACTCACTCGCTAAATATTTCCAGTCTTTTACAACTGTACAGTTCAATTATTAACAAGCTGATATAATAAAGCACTGTATTGGTTGCAGTAGGTCTGTGTTCCATTAAAAATATGTAGTTTGGGTTCTTGACATCTCAACCTGTCATAGCCCCTACTGCTTCTTCCCTTTGTCTCTCATCTTTTTACCCCCCCCCCCCCCCCTTCACTTTCCTCACCCCCTTTTTTTAATCTTCTCTCTTTGTTATATGTTTTCTATATACCTCAAAAATATGGACCTTACGGGTGATGCCCCTGTGTATCTTTTGCCCTGAACTTGTTATTTTAGGATTTTTTTTTACAGTAATAAGTCTCTTTTATAGTAATACCTCAAGCTGCTCCTGAGGAATTCTGTAGCTCATTTAGCCATCACATTCCAAAGTGAAGGAATCCCTAGTTGTGAACAGGGTTACCAAAACTAGTGTCCTTATTCAAAGATTTACCCTCTATCCCTGTTCTTGTGAGGACATTTTGGGAAATTGGACAAATTGGGATTTTCTTTCATGTTCACACTCAGTGATAACAATCATGGGGACAAATACACAGGGTGAATCTACCAATGTGAAGCACTTTTAAAGTACCTATTAAAGGTGTCAGCACTATTTTTGTATATGTACATTTTGTGACAGAATAAATAGTTTGAATTTTATTGGTGGATATACAGTAATTAGTACCTAAAGTGGCTCTAAGTCAGAATAGTTTTTTTTATCTTAATGCATTCTCTGCATAAAGGTAAAAAACCTCAACCACTACCTCCCCCATCAAACCCTATCTGTAAACCCTACCTGACTTCTGTCGCAGATCCAGCACTGTCCCAGGTGCAGCCCTGCTCTCCTCTCTTTCTGATCTCACAGGAGACATGGAGAGCAGTGGGAGCCATAGGCTCCTGTTGCTGTCAGTCAAACTCCAGTGAGGAGGGAGTGGGGGCGTGACTTACCAACGCTGTATAGGTCTATAGAGGCACACAGCTTGGATAAGGAATGCACTTGCACAAGTGCCCTCTTAGCAGCCGGCTTGCTAAGAGGGGACTCAGAAAAAGTGTAGAGTGACAGCGTGGAACTGCCAAAGAACAGATAAGGGATTGCTCCGTGCAATATCACTGGACAGAGCAGGTAAGTATAACCTCTTTTCTATTTTAAGACAACACAAATAATTTTAGAAACACTTTCAACTTTTCTTTGTTTTAGGGAGTTACTGGTTTGCCCTAATTCTAGTGTGGTCAATGCATGACAGTGTGTACAACTTGTAATATCGTGCTTAGACACTGCTTTAAATATATTAGGTCTACAACAAATTACAAATTTTAGAACAGTCGTCACCTGGAGGAAGGGGAGACTTTTTTTTTTTTTAAAGGAAAATTTACATGAATTAAACAAATCCGATGGTAGATACATGGCTCCATGTGTTCGCATAGTCTAATTTTTCAAAAGATCGGAAAAAAAATGCCTAATTCCAGAGTGCACATGAGAAAGCAGATACAACTTTAAAGAGTCCATCGGGAAAGTACTAGAGTCAGATGATTAGCATGGCTGTAAGGCAAGTAGCATTTTCAGAAGCTCAACAGCATCGATAGTTCACTTACATCTCTCAGCATAGATGTAATTTGACTGTAGTGGCAGGACCAGCATGCTTTTCAAATTAGTGCTGTCTGTTCTCTATGGACTTTGCTTGTACTATCCTTTTGCTGAAAAAAAAATCTCCTGCAATTGTTCTACAAACAGTTATAAAGTGTAGCTAGTAAGCTGTGTACATTGAGTGCATCTTGTCCAAGCTACATTACTAAAATGAATTTTACTGCAATACATCTCTGAGTGCCCTTTCCAAACACCATATACATACTGTATATACCACATGATGGTTTTGATTAATTGTTTTAAGAAGAAGATGCACTTTTTAAAGATGTCCTTAAAATATAAAGTTTAATTCCTTAAATGCTTATACTATGAAAGCACGTATGTGCAGATATTCACACTCCCAAAAGGCTAGTAGAGATATTGAACAGATTTATGTGCTTTTTCCTTATGCATATGGATACACAACTTTCTCTGCCATAAAACCAAACTATAAAAATGTAAACGTCATTCATTTTTTTTCTCCCCATATACTTTTAACCTTGAGTCACCTCAGTTGGCTGTAGAACATCTGGAAGGTTTAGTAAATAAATAGGCAACTGCAGAGCTATCCCTGTGGCTCCCTTCCTAAATTTATGTACATGGCTAGACACGAAGGGAACTATTATGTTTTCACAGAAGGTTCACACAACATTCACTCAGAATTCATCCATTTTCCAGTTGAAACCAAATAGTTAAATGTGTGAATCTTGGGTAAAAGTTGTGTGAAAACATTTATAAATGCACTCAAAAGAGTGCCCAATGCACCTCATATCTTCCTCCAAAAATAATGTTTGTATTGCACAAATAATACAGTATCCCTTTGAGGAAAAATAATTGCTATATCCTTGATACTTGGCTATTTATGTTACACAAAGTAAAAGCACCATTCCAAACTTACTAAGGTCGACAATGCAACTCTAAAAAAGTGTGATCTGTGTGTCAAATCCCAATGTTTTCAGGTATTTATGAGGCACAGGTGCAGTGTCCTGCCCTGCTGCCAGCAGCCTGTCAAAATCTATGACAGGATGAAATACGCAGACATATGCCCATGAAAACATACAACCCTAAACACTAGTACCACTTGGTATAGCATGCAGCCGTCATGTATTTCGGCCTGTCATTTTGACAGGCTGCTGACAGGGGGACGCTGCATTTGTGCCTTCCAGGCACAGGAAAATGCTGAGATTTGACAAACATGGGCCAATCCGCCCATATGCATGAGGCCTTGTGATAATCATATTGTGTACAATGAAACTTTTCATACCATTTACTAGAAAAAAATGCAAAGTTATACAATACAATATGCAAATGACACAATACACTATGTATTCAGACTTGCACAGGTATATCCCAAGTGCACATGACATACAGTTTTCTTAAGGACACTATATCTTATACAGACTTGGATCATAGACTGTATTAAACATGTTCAACAAGGAAACGACCACTGTTCACTTGTAGGGAAGTGGTGGCCGGTACTTTACAGCCCTTGCCTGTTAACTTTTACATGACAGCCAAGAGCTGTTAAGTATTGACCTCAGATATCCTGCTGACATAGACTAGTTGTTAGTTAACCCCTTGACACCAACGTCACACAAATATGAGGCCTCACAGAACTAGGCTTTTTTCAGTGGGGCCGCATATTTGCGTACATATTTTTTTCCTGGGAGCATACCGCACAGCGAGCTCCCAGCACAAAGACCGGGGTGTCACTGAAAGCCCGGGTCCCGTTCTAACGATTGAGACCAAGGACTCTCGATTCTGGGTCACATGATCGCTGTGACAGCTTCTGATAGCCTATCACAGTGATCAGTCACTCTACAGCCTGGCCCCCTTGTTTTTTTTTTTCTCTCTCTATGAATGGAGGAAAAAGATACATTGTATCTCTCTAACTCCTAACATAGAGGGAAAAAAAATGTTTTGTTAAAAATAAATATTAAAAAATAAAAGAAAAAATACCTTGATCAAGGTTTGATCTAGTTCAGTGCCAGGGTTAGTGTTTGGGTCAAGGTCAGGTTTGTATTAGTGTCAACGTGTTTTAGGTAAACAAAAACAAAATACGCACTATTGTTTCTGGGCTGTACTACTGGTACAAACAACAAATAACATACACATATATGGTATTGCTGCGATCGTCAAGAGCTGTAAAATTTATTTTGGGTTGTTCTTTGGTGGTAGGTTATGGTAATAACAAGAAACACACAGCTAAATTAAAAAAAAATATTTTATTTTACTATTTTGGGACAGTTTTCCTTTGATAATAAAAAATAATCAGGAGATATCCATTACTATTTACCACCAAATGAAAGCCCAATTTGTCCTGAAAAAAACAAGGTATAATTCACCTGGATGTACAAAGTAGTTGTGATATGTACAGTTTTACTAACACATGTCAATGTTGCAAAATTGTGCTTAGGCATTAAGATTTGTTTTACCCTTAGGCGTGAAAGGGTTAAGGTCCTACCAAAGTTATTAGCTAATTTATGCATCTATGGAATCTCCTTCTTGGAGATTGGTCTTCATCTTCTTAGCTAAAATTACTATCGTGGGAGCATGGAAAATGCCATCAGTTTCAATGCATAGAGTGAAGCACAAAGTATCTTGGATTATGGTTCATGAAAACGTAGCTTGCATTGTTAATGATAAGCAAAGTCAATTTGGGCAGACATGGGAACAGTGAATGTGCCTATTACTATATCTCAGGCAAATATTTAGATTTTCTTAGGTCTCCTTCTCCTACTCCTTCCTTTCCATTTTGGTTTCTGTTTTTACCCCTAGGTTTTTTTGTATACTCTTAGTAATTATAGTATCAGCCTACTGGGTAAAGTGGTCTTACTCTCCAATGTAGACGGCTTATTTTGTATTCTCAACATGTTGAGTGCCTTTTGATATCTGGAAACCACATATTGTTTTATATTAAGTTTTCAATGCCTCAAGCTTTGTCATCTATGTCATGCACTGGGTCATATTTTGTGGACATTCGGGTCCCTTTTTTGTTTATGCTCAATCTGCATTATGGAACATTGGGGTTGATTTATTAAAACTGGAGAGTGCAAAACCTGGTGCAGATGTGCATGATAGCCAATCAGCTTCCAACTTCAGCTTGTTCAATTAAGCTTTGAAAAAAAACTGGAAGCTGATTGGCTTCCATACAGAGCTGCACCAGATTTTGCACTCTCCCATTTTAGTAAATCAAATCCATTGTGTTTCTATTTGTTTCGGTTGCTTATATGTGATGTCCAAAAACTTTCAATAAAGATCTATTAAACGAAAAATTGTTCTTCCAATCAAATGCACACTTGCTTTTAGGAATCACATATATTGTTCACTATATTATCCATTTTGCAGTCATACGGGATAAAATTAAACCCAACAGGGATATTGCAACTTGTCCCCCGTATAGACAGTACTATTGTAAACATGAGTATAGCATATGGGCATATGCAAAATTCTAAAAAAATTCTATATTTTCTGCATACACCCATAAGCTATATTCATGTTTTTGTGACTGCCGCCATTTACCCACAAGTACAGCCGTGCACGGGCATTCATGTCTATGGGAAGCTGTATGCAGCACCTGGGCTGCCCAGAAGGGGAAATGGAAATTACAATGAATAGGCTCAGGCACCTACATGCAAATGCCTATGTAATTGAGATGCCTGCTCATAGCACTGAAAGAGTAGGTTGGAAATTCCTTGAAAACTCATGGCATTACTGTTGCCATGTTACCTTAGAAGCCATTTTGAAAAAAAATAGGCACAATATTAATTCCCCTACAAAAGATTTTATATTTCTTAGCTTTAAATTTAAGGCATTTTTGTAGTGTTAATATTGCTGCCATGCAGCAATGAAGCCATGGATTCAAAGGTGTGATCTGCTTGTATTTGTGTAAAAATTTCTGATTCTCTCTCCCAGTTCACATTGCGAAGCACAACTCGTGTGTCTCAGAGCTACTTTGCCTTAGCGTGTAAGGGTGCCACGTTAAATGCACCACAGTGTAAAAGTATGTTTTTCAACCCTAACTGTAGCGGGGCAACAGACTGCAAAGGATACAGATACTGGGGAATGAGTGTTTTTTTTTCTTTGCATGCAGGAATAGATTATAGTACCAATCCGAAGCTTTAGACAGTGTTTGATTGTTTGATAGAGGCCACAGTAACTTATATGATATTTGTAAAAATTTACCATCAATTAGCATGATTACATTATTATTTAAAGAATACACAAAGTAAATAAAACAAAATAAAATGAAGGGAATTTACAAAGAATAGAGCAGTTAGAATCTGGAGCAGCTGTGCATGGCAACCACTCATTTTGAAAGTTTAACTGAACAAGCTAATGATAGAAGCGGATTGGTTAATATGCCCAGCTGCTCCAGATTCTGCATGCTCCAGGATGGATGTTGATAAATCTGGCTTTATTTATTAGGATGACTGCGTCATATTTTATGCTCAAATCAAGCAGAAATTCAGAACATCACTAATATTTTACAAATTTGCAGTCACAGGTATTAAAAGTATAACAATACTGGTGGAAAAAAAGGGTTTAAGATCAAACCCACATCTAGCAACCTGCCAAACCACACACATATCTCAATGTGTGTGAATACACTAAGACTCCTAATCAAAAGGAACTTGGAACAGAAAATGTACAGTTGTGTTCAAAATAATAGCAGTGTGTTTAACAACTTGCCCTCCAGAGGACTTACCCCCCTTCCTGACCAGGCCATTTTTTGAGATACGGCGCTGCGTTACTTAAACTGACAATTGAGCCGTCATGCAACACTGCACCCAAATGAAATTTAAGTCCTTTTTTCCCACAAATATAGCTTTCTTTCACTGGTATTTGATCACCTGTGAGGTTTATTTTTTTTGTGCTATAAACAAAAAAAGACTGACAATTTTGAAAATATATATATATTTTTGACTTTTTGCTATAAAATATATCCAGTAAAACAAATTTTAAAAAATCAAATTCCGTCATAAATGTAGGCCAAAATGTATTTTGCTACACGTCTTTGCTAAAAAAAAATCCCAACACGTGTAAATTAATTAGTTTATGTGAGAGTTATAGCGTCTACAAATGGCGGTATATTTAATGGAATTTTTTTTTTATATTAGTAACAGCGGTGATCAGCAACATATAGCAGGACTGCGTCCTGCATTCTGGCACTGGAGGGGAACTGACTGACTCCCACTGGCATCCCCAGTGACACTGATACAGTGCAGTGCTAATAAAAAGCACTGACACTGTACTAATCACACTGGTCATGAAGGGGTTAACATCTGGGCGATCAAAGGGTTAACTGTGTGCTGTTTTACCATTTTGTCTGTGTGTGCTTTACTGTGTAAGCATGCTGCTTTGTATTGCTCTGCTATGCAGAGCAATACAAAGCAGAATGCTGGAGCTGACAGGGGAGAGATCTGTATTGTTTACATACAGACCTCTCCTCTGACACTGTTCTTCGACGATCTCCGGGTGCCGATGGGGAATCTCCAGCTGGGACCCGGAGATTGACAACTGTAGCCGTTAATGGCAGTGCGTGCGCCTCCTACCCAGAAAGACAAAATCATGTATATATACAGGAGATTTTGCACAGCCCTGCTGCCCTGTAGCAGTACTTCTGCTATAGGGCAGTCAGGAAGCGGATAAAAAAGAGAATAAAGCCCAAAATCCTTATAATAGCTTTTATTTCCATACACGCAAATGCATTGGGAACACTGCACAGTCTATTCCAAATAAAAACATAAAGAAAAATGTTTATTTGTTATTACTTTACAGAAAGTGAAGGAAAAGAAATATTAGGATGTTCAAAAAATAGCAGTGTTTGCATTTTACTTTACAAACTCAAACATTTACTGTATAAACTGAAAAATGCTTGAAGATTTAGCTTTCCTGTGAATCACTGAATATTAATTGTATAACCACCGTTTCTGAGAACTGCTTCACATCTGTGTTGCATGGAGTCTACCAACTTCTGACACCTGGGCCCAGGACGATTGAACTACATTCCACACATCCTCTGGTTTTCTTGGTTTTACCTTCGAAACAGCAATTTTGATGTCACCCTACAAGTTTTCTATTAGAATAAAGTCCAGGGATTGGACTGGCAACTCCATAATGTTAATCTTGTTGTTTGGAACGAAGATGCTGCTCGCTTACTGGTGTGTTTGGGGTCGTTGTCTTGTTAAAAAAACCCATTTCAAGGGCATTTCCTCTTCGGCATAAGACAATATGATCTCTTCAAGTATTTTGATGTATTCAAACTGATCCATGATCCCTGGTAAGCAATAAATAGGCCCAACACCATGATTCACAGTGTACTGTGACTTGAATTCAGTGTTTGGCAGTCTTCTGACAAACTGTCTGCGGCCACTAGACCTAAAAAGAACAATCTTGCTTTCATCAGTCCACAAAATGTTGCGCCATTTCTCTTTAGGCCAGTCAATGTGTTCTTTGGCAAATTGTAACCTCTTCAGCACGTCGTTTTTTCAACAATGGGACTTTGTGGGGCTTCTTGTCGATAGCTTGGCTTCACAAAGGCATCTTCTAATTGTTACAGTATTCACAGGTAACTTTAGACCTTCTTTGATCACCCCGAAGCTGGTCACTGGCTGAGTCTTTGCCATGTTGGCTATTCTTCGATCCATTTGAATGGTAGTTTTCTTTTTTTTTTATTCCACATCTTTCTGGTTTTGGTTGCAATTTCAAAGCATTTGAGATCATTTTAGCTGAGCAGCCTATCATTTTCTGCACTTCTTTTTATTTTTTTCCTCTTTCCAATCAACTTTTTAATCAAAGTACACTGTTCTTCTGAACAATGTCTGGAACGACCCATTTTACTCAGATGTTCAAAGAGAAATGCACTATACCCAGCATGTACAACATTTGCCGCCTTCATCCTTAAGGGCCGCCTGTAACATCTGTTTTTTCACAGACTGAATGACCTCAATAATTAAACTCCACACTGCTACTGTTTTGAACATGCCCCTTTCAATCAATTATTCAATTACACAGAATCAACAGCATGCATGTCATGACTGTTGGGTCTGCTGGTTTTCTATTACACAATTACAACTACTAGTAAATGATTTGCCATGTAGAAATATAATTTATACAAAAAACAGTGATTGATCTGGTTAGTGATGCTGGACTGCTATTATTTTGAACACAACTGTATGCTTTCACTTGAGTAGATTCTTATTTCTTGGTTTTAGTACTACATGACCATTAAAGTACGTCAAAGGCTATAGTTGAACAGTGGGAATACATAAAGCATATAAAACAGCTTCATTTAATACATCAACTCTAAAACAGATCTCTACATTTTGAGCAGTTTTAATAAGATGAAACACCAATCAATTTTTTATAGACTTCAGGACACGGGAGGTGAGATTGCAGCTAAGTCCACATAACACCAGTGGGTTATTACTCCTACTCAAAATATGTTTCAAACTTGCGCCAAGGAAATGAGTGAAAAATTAAATGCTGCTGTTCAAGGATTGACTAAACATCAAAAAATAATAATAAAAATACAGCGCAAATACAAATAATTAAAACTGTGACAAATTATATGTGAAAGTTCCAAATTAAAGTCCAATGTCCCAAAAATTTGAAAAAATTATTATTTGATTCCGGTTCCGACCCTGTATGTGTGCTATCGCTTTGTTTATGTTTTTCGCTATATGAGGAATTATCTGGGAAGGAGAGTCAGTGTGAGATTGCATAAAGAGTTATATCATCTCTCTTTTTTGCATCTTAAAGCCATACCAGTTTGGGAATTCACAACATTTGGTGAGTGTGGATCTATATACATATATATACTTTTCACAGAAGATGTGAAAGAAGAAGTTTCACAGAAGCTGGAAAATTTATAAAGTTTGAGTAAATAATAATTTTTTCACATTTTTTGGGACACTGGACTTTAATGTGGGACTTTTTTTGGACTTTCACATATAATTTGTCACAGTTTTGATCATTTGTATTATTTGCGTTGTATTATTTTTATTATTATTACGCCTACTAGCCACTCATAGAACTAAGTATTCTCAGTGGTCTGCGTTTAATCTAATCCAATAAACAAATTTACCTCTAATATGGGACTACTGCAAAAGGGCCAAAACCCCAAACCTTATACATAAATTAAACTCAATTTAAATCTATTATTCAATTTAAACCTATTCGTAAGTATAGTAAAAGTAAAAAACATTTAGGGCCAATTCACACCTTTCTGATCAACTGCACTGCATTAAAGCACATGTATTATGCGTTGCATTAAAGCAGGCCATTCTTTTGTATGGGCTGGTAATAAACTTCAATGGACAGAAAATCAGACATCCAATTCTTTGTAGGGTGCGACAACATAATCCCTTTACTGCATTGGGGTAAAATTAAAAACCTGAGGCTCCATTAGAAATATTTACCCATGCTTCCTATCCTGCTGACAAAGGTTTCACCAGGCAGAATGCAAGAAAATATATGCAACTGGGACACAGACAAAAATAACAATCTGTCAGGGCTTCTAGCCTTTCCCTACTGCCCTTTTTAGAATGTATTCTGTTAGTTCCGCTATTGAAGTGTTTTCTTCACATTGTCAGTATGACAAAAAGTGAGGGTAATATCTTTAATGCAGCTCCAGATAGCAATAAAACCTGAGCAGGGTTCTGACCCCCTACCCTATCCAAAAAGACAAAAGAAAATGTTTGGCTGGACATATACTTTAATACTAATAGTCTCTTTGGATTAGTATAACCATCAACAGCATATATGTATAAATAAATGTTTTATGAATAGTGGTAACAAATGTTATAGAGGAAGAGAATAAGCATCCCTAAGATTCATAGTTACAACTTGTAATTGGCATATTAAACAATCTGAATAATCTGTAAAGTGGGTATATTGCTTTTAAATGTTTTTAATGTGTCATTAAACCCATAAAACCACATAATTCAATGTACGTATAGCATGAGTTATCACTAAAAGCATAGTTCAGTAATGTTTCCATATTAGATATTTTGTTACAGTGGCAGATTACTCTGGTCTTGTCAATTTGTTTTTCTGAGTATTACCAGACTTCAGAAGGACATGTGTAAAGATACCTATGTTAAAGTGATAAATATGCTTTATGACTTGCTCACACCAGATGGGATTGCAAAAGCATATAAGCATTGAATGTGATTTATCATATGTTCCAGTGAACTTTAGACTAGGTTTACACTGCTCATATCTGATTGTGATCTGATTTTCAGAGTGATTATGTAGTGCAACGTGGACACTGGAATCGCACCAAAGTGGTACAGGGTCCTTTTTCTAAAACTTCACCATTCTGATTTGCATTGATATGAATGGAAACCACTGAAAAAAATGTGATTTAATTGTCTGTGCTATTCTGATACTCTACTTTGATTCTGTGCTACTCAAATCGCATCTGCAATCGCACCACTGTGAGCAGCGCTTCAAGGCTCTGTTCACATCAATGCGTTTTTTCTGCTTTTCGCAGAAACGCACTACAGTCCATTTAACATGGATTCCTATGGGACATGTTCACATCTATGCTTTTTTGAGCTGCTGCGTTTTTGGAAAGGGTCAGGGACTTTTTTTTTAAAGCAAAAAGCACCATTTTTCTACAATAGAGTTCAACAGAGAAGCTGCTGAAATGCATGGTAGTGAGTTTCTGCCCAGCAACAAAAAAAATTCCACTTTAACAAGAAAAAAAAAAAAGCTGAACAAAACGCGGTAAAAATGCATTAACAACTAGTGTTGAAAAACACAAAACTGCGAAAAGCACTGCAAAACGGACAAAACGCAAACTCTATAGGTGTGAACGGGGCCTAAATTGTTAGTACAGGTTAATTCTAACTAATCTTAAAGCGGACCTTTACCTATAACAAAAAATAACGTTCTTTAGCAAGGAACATACATTCCACATGAATAATTATGCTACCAAAATTAGTGTGCGCTGTAAATCATTTCCAGTATGTTCCTGCTACTCCTAGCTGGAGGCTGCCATTTTGCTACCCAGAGAACTGAACAACTGTAAATCTTTAGGCTGTCAACAGATTGGTCTGTACATTTTTGGCACAGTGCTGAAAAGAGCAACTGAGCATGTGCAGAGCAGGGTAATATGGTATATTACTGTATTTTAAAAGTATAGGTACTTATTTTTAATGTTTACAGCTATACCAGCAAAAAGGGGTCAGTTCCACTTTAAAAATGTTTCCTCCAACCTCCCTCTACTATCCTGCATACACTGTATAAAAAAAGCAACAATGTCACCTATAGGCTTCCATGACCTAGCTGTTGTTGGTGCTCTCTCCTCTCCAGCAGCTGCTCATTGACACAGAAGCCAGAGCTGCTGGATTTAGTGACCAGACCGGATTATAAATACTGCAAGTAAGTAAACAGAGCTCATATGGGAGGTATGGGCAGATGGATATAGTGAGTTTCTGCAGGAGCCTGAAATTGCACCTGTGATCTGCTGATCCACAAAAGGCTCCAGAAAAAAAAAAAAAATTTACCTGCAAAAATATGTGCATGTATTCTTGTTTTAAAGGTGAATTTAGCCTTTCAGGTGTAATGCAATGTTAAAGTATGCAATCCTTTCCTCACTGCAGCCACAATTTCAAAATGTAGGATATTCTAAAAATGCAGTACAATGCATCACTCTGGTGAGAATGGGTCCAATGAGATAAATGCCGTTTTAAAGGAAACCTGTACTGAGAAAAATGTAAGGCTGTATTATTTTCTATCTTACCGATTGAGAACAAATAAACAGGTCAGGAGTTCTGACTTTTCTTTGTCTTTAGTAGCTAAATACTTGTTCCAGATCAATGAATCAAAGAAAGCCCGACAAGTAGTATTTTCAGACTCAGCAATGACATCCTCTCTATGTCCCTCAGTACAAGTTTTTAACAAAAGGTGTGCAGTCTTAAGCCAGGTAAGCACGTACCAAAAATTGTCAAGTTTAGCAGCAACCAACTGACTTTCAGTCTGTGTGTACTCCAATAGCTGAATTGCTGATCTGTGTATTCTCATGGGACGGGGGGGGGGGGGGGGGGAGGCTCCGCTGTAAGAGTGCAATAGGATCGGTCAGGTTTTTGTTTTCAAACAACCCACCAGTTGAATTACAAAAAAAAAAAGTGAGTTTTCTTCAGAGATCAGCTACAGCCTCAGTAAAAAAGTCTGACTCTTGTCAGCATGCTGTAGAGGGAACCCTTGCACAATGATAAACCCCCTAAAGCTTATCCATTAGCAGCTTTGCTGATTGCAGACCTATGGGTTTGATTCAGCAGGGGGCATGTAGCACCTCTGTGTTGAAAACACTGCTTCCTGACAGAGAGTAAGGGTCCCACTCTCAAGCTGCTGTAAGAAATTCAAAATGGTTTGCTTCAAAGCACAAGGAATGTGTTTAACTGACTAAGGCTAGGTTCACACCTATGCAGTTTGAGTTGTTTCTGCATTGCGCTTTTGCGCCTGCTTTGTTACGTGTTTATGTGTTTTTTGGGGGGGGGGTATCAGTTTTTTATTTTTCTTGTTGCTAGGCAGATTTAAAACGCATTAAAAAGCATCAAAAACGCAAAGAAAACGCACTACATGCTTTTATGGAGCATTTCCTTTGAAGTCTATAGAACCAAAAACGCAACTTTTTGCGTTAAAAAAGTTCCTAACCCTTTCCAGAAACCGCACCGGGTGAAAACGCTGAGATGTGAACATGTTCCATAGGAAATCATTTTAAATGGACTGTACTGCGTTTCTGCAAAATGCTTCAGAAAAAGCTTAGGTATGAACCTACGATTAAACTGAGGTTCAACTGGGTTTTAAAGTACTATGAAGTCTGCTTGCATTCCAAAACAAAACAATCGGCATGAAATCACATCTGGTGTGAATAAGCTTACACTATAATAACAAAATAACATTTGCTCCTATAGATTATAACACTTACTGTAGTCTGATCTTTGTGCTGTGTTAGCAATGAAACCCTATTTCAGTTGCTCAGACAAAGGAAATTTTATTAACTCAAAGTATAAAAAAAAGCATGAATAATCATAATAATATTAATAATATTATTATGATTAATAATAGGAATGTGTCAGCAAGTTTGCTATGCAATATATATGTACTTCTTAAATATGTGATGGCAAAAATAGATGGAGCTGCAATCTCTAAACTTTTATAATGAGATATTAAATTGACTAAAACCAGTCACGCTACAAATTAAGGGACCATTGTGACCGACAAGCATGGCAGTGTGCTTGCCAGAAAAACACACGCACTGATTACCCATGCTGCTTTCACACTGGACTGGCACAGATTTGCATCCGGCTGGCTGTCATTTGCTCAAGGCTGGAGGTTACAGTAATTTAGAGATTAAAGAATAATCCTGTCGGAAACAATGTTTTAAACTAAGCTACCCTATCAGATATTTTGCTTTGATCAGCTTGGTTTACATAGCTTTAATGAAATAAAAGAAAAAAACTGATTACTTGCTGCATGACAGAGTTTCTGAAAAGAATGATATTCCATACGGTTATGATTCCAGAACAGAAAAAAAAATGTGACTTAAGAGAGGGCCAATACACATGTAAATGTGAGAAAAGAAAATCAAATGTTAAGCTATACTGTATATACTACATAAAAAAAGGAATTATGACTTACCTGTAAAGGCCATATCTTGGACACTACCTCACTCTGTAAAGCCTCACTTTTATAGCAAGCAATTCTGAGTAAACCAAAGAAAAGAAGGGTGGGCGGCCTGTGACCTGTACTGTACTCCAAAATATGAAATTTAAAGGTACCGTATTTTCCGGCGTATAAGACGACCCCCTACTTTTCCTGTTAAAATATAGAGTTTGAGCTATACTCGCCGTATAAGACTACCCCTCTTCCAACACACACCAAATAAAAATGAAAAAACATCAGATTTGATTTCAATATGGTATGCTATTTCAGTATGGTATTCCAATGATGGGACACTATTCCTCCCACTGATACCAATGATGAGGCACTACTCCTCCCACTGACACCAATGATGGGGCACTATTTCATCCACTGACACCAGTGATGGGGCACTATTCCTCCCACTGACTAATGATGGGGCACTATTCCTCCCACTGACACCAAGGATGGTGCCCCATCATTAGTGTCAGTGTGTGAGGAATAGTGTCCCATCATTAGTGTCAGTGGGAGGAATAGTGCCCCATCATTAGTCAGTGGGAGGAATAGTGTCCCATCATTTGTGTCAGTGGGAAGAATCGTGCCCCATCATTGGTGTCAGTGGGAGGAATAGTGCCCCATTAGTGTCAGTGGGAGGAATAGTGCTCCATCATTGGTATCAGTGGGAGGAATAGCACCCCATCATTGGTGTCAGTGGGAGGAATAGTGTCCCATCATTGGTGTCAGTGGGAGGAATAGTGCCCCATCATTGGTGTCAGTGGGAGGAATAGTATCCCATCATTGGTGTCAGTGGGAGGAATAGTGCCCCATCAGTGGTGTCAGTGGGAGGAATAGCGCCCCATTATTGGTATCAGTGGCAGGAATTGCGCCCCATCATTGGTGTCAGTGGGAGGAATAGTGCCCCATCATTGGTATCAGTGGAAGGAATAGTGCCCCAGCATTGGTATCAGTGGGGAGAATAGTGCCCCATCATTGGTGTCAGTGGGGAGGAGGAATAGTGCCCCATCGTTGGTGTCAGTGGGGGAGGAGGAATAGTGCCCCATCGTTGGTGTCAGTGGGGGAGGAACAGTGCCTCATCATTGGTGTCAGTGGGGAGGAGGAATAGTGCCCCATCGTTGGTATCAGTGGGAGGAATAATGCCCCATCATTGGTGTCAGTGGGGAGGAGGAATAGTGCCTCATCGTTGGTGTCAGTGGGGGAGGAACAGTGCCTCATCATTAGTGTCAGTGTGGAGGAGGAATAGTGCCCCATCGTTGGTGTCAGTGGGGAGGAGGAATAGTGCCCCATCGTTGGTGTCAGTGTGGAGGAGGAATAGTGCCCCATCGTTGGTGTCAGTGTGGAGGAGGAATAGTGCCCCATCATTGGTGTCAGTGGGAGGAATAATGCCCCATCGTTGGTGTCAGTGGGGAGGAGGAATAGTGCCCCATCGTTGGTGTCAGTGGGGGAGGAACAGTGCCTCATCATTGGTGTCAGTGTGGAGAAGGAATAGTGCCCCATCGTTAGTGTCAGTGGGGGAGAGCAGCGGCTGCTCCTTCTTTCAGATTTTCGCAGGGCCGCTCGGCTCCGCCTCCTGGCCGGTGATTGGTCGCCTGTGTGCCTTTCTAGTGCTGGCGCCCAATCACCGGTGAGGAGGCGGAGCCGAGCGGCCGAACTGAAAGAAGGAGCAGCTGCGCTTCCTGGACCGGATCGTCGTGGGACCGGAGCCAGGTAAGGTACAGCAGCCTCTCTGCCCACCCCTGTACTTCGTGTCCGTTGAAGGAGGAGGGGGGGGGCGGCGCCGCACCGCCCCACGAAAAAGTGCCGCCCTGACACCGGCTCGCCGTATACCGGCGTATAAGACGACCCCCGACTTTTCAGAAGTTTTTCTTGTGTTGAAAAGTCGTCTTATACGCCGGAAAATACGGTAAGTCAAAATTCCTTTTATCTTAATGGTACAAAACAGGACACAGGTATATATTCATACACACTAAGCAAAATGGTAGTGTGACAAGAACACCCCTACCTGGAAAAAGAAGGTTACTAGGTGATCCACGCGGAGTAATATAAATTCAAAAATATTCCAAACAATACTTTATTTGATCACATAGATCATAAGGAGGTTAAACATGAGCACGGTGTACATATGAAATATATATGATATATTCATACACCATTGGATGTCCTCAAGCAATGAATAAGAAGGGTAAGCAACAACTAAACTGAATTGTTCTGACACTTGTGCAAAAAACCACAGTGGTCAAATGACCCAAATTTACAGTACCACTGGGTGAACTTTGCGGCCAAAAGCTGAATTCACAGAAGACTTAATGTCCACCTGGCAAAACTTGGAGAAAGTATGATTGAAGCAGTAGCTAGGAGGTATACTCTAATGGCTCTGGCTACATCCAGGCAAAGTATAAAGAATTAATGGGATGCTTTGGAGCAGGGCACAATGATGGCATTACAATGTCCTCACAGAGGTGATACTCTTAATCCACTTTTGGAAGAAAGGATGGTCTTGGGCAGAAGACAACCTTATTGTTGCAAAGTATAAGGAAAGGCTCTTTACAGGAAATAGCAGCCAGTTCAGAAGCATGTCTGACAGACGTGATGGAAACCAAAAAGACTTCTTGGCTGGCAAGAGTCTTCAGGGGAATATTTTTAATGGGTTCAAAGGATGGTTTCTTCAAGGCAGAGATAATTAATTTATGGTCATAGGAAGGCAGAGGGTCTGCTAAGGGGGTCTGATAGGAGAAACACCTTGAAAAAATGAAGGGAGCATAAAGACAAAAGCCTTTGAAAAAGGCCAATACCTACCTTTTAAGTGTCCCTAGAGCCAAGTTCTGCTCTAGACCTGTTTGAATGAAGACCAGAATGTGAGGCACAGAACTTCTGAGACTGAACTAACTACATTCATACCAGGCAAAAAAGGATTTTCAGGTATGTTAAGGTGTTACTGAACCCAGAACACTACATTCACTCTATATGGTCTCCCACAGTACACACTACATGGAAATGCAATGATTTTAGTAAAGATAAACTGCTAAATACCTTTTCTCATCAGCAGTTAGAGCAGTCTTGTGATTTCTATCAGTGTTCAGCAAAACATTGGTTAAAGCTTGCAGGAGGAGTTTTCTTTCTGCTCTAGGGGGATGCAAACCCCTGATCTCTGTCTGAACAGTGCTGATTGGCCCAGTGCTGATCACATTCACACTAAACACAAAACTGAGCATGTGCACGGGTTCAGCCTATCTTGTCAGGAGATAAGATGTGGACATTTGTACAAGAGGAGGGGCAGAGAAAACAGGATCAAATGGCCTTTTTACACAATACAGAGGATTAACCCCTTAGGTTCTACAGTACAGTGAGTATAACAAGCATGCTTTACTGCATATACAGACTGATTTTACTGTTGTGGGTTTAATAATACTTTAATGGATCTTTCTGGAAGCAGCTTTTCTTGCTTTCAGTAAGGTAGGAATCACAGACGCAGAAATTTTTCCTTTAAGACCTGGGTTTCAACAGCCATGCCATTAAAGCCAGAGACTTAACCTGGGTATACACGTGCAGTTTTTGTTCATTCAACCAGCAGGTTTAACTTAAAAAAAAACAAAAAAACGGACAGATACCCACATCAACACAAACAGTATGTGATGTGTTAATCTTCCCTGCCACACTATTGTATTCTGATGGGGGACTCTCCCCCATCAGGATACACATATCAGCATTCGCAGCCATTGACTGCAAGCGCTGATTGAATGTTGGTTTTCCCAGCATGACTGTTCAACAGAAACCTGTTCTTAGACCGGCTTCTGATGAACAGACAACACACGATACAGATACACACGAACCGAAAGTTGGCCGGTTCCTGCTGAGCCGCCTGATTTTCAGTCCGTGTATACCCAGCTTAAAGTGGAAGTAAAGTCCCATTTTTTTTTTTTTTTTTTTAATACCTACAGGTAAGGTAGCGGTATAATAAGGCTTACCTATAGGTACAGTAAATATCTCTTAAATGTGCACTGGTTTGGTGATATTTACTTTAGTAGCAATGGTGATGTCACTGGCACATGCGTACTGCACTCTCAATGTGTGTGCTGTCCATTGAGAGAGTCGAGCAACAGTAGTGACGTCATCGCAGCTTGGCCAGTCAAAAGGCCACAGCCCATGAAACTGGAAGGAAGACTGGGTGAAGATGGAAGCCCGGGGAGCCGTGACAGCGCTCCACTGGAGGGCTTTATTTTCAGGTACATCTTTCACAATGTGCTAATATGTGATGTATACTAGCACATTATGCTCTTAGCTTGCAGGGAGAAGATTTGTTTGTTTTAGTTTTTTTGAGGTTTACTTACCGCTTTAAGAAACAGGATGCAATATAGGACATTGAGATAGCAGATCTGGTCTGTTGGAAATGGTTTGCAATGGGGTTTGTAATGGGTTTTTTTTTTTGTGAATGTGAATAATGCTAAAAATGTATAAAAATGTATACAATACTACATTCATAAACTTTAATTAAAATAGAAATCTGAAAAAAAATATATATATATGCAATAAACAGTCATGTGATCTTTATACTGTATATATTGTAATGAAGTCACCAAAAAAACGTCATGACAACATGAGATGAAGAACAACCAATGCCAGTGGTAAAACAGAGCAAGAGCGCTCAATTCCACTAACTGAAGGGTAGAGTAGATTGCTGTAATAAGGAGAAAAAACTACTTTCTTTTCAGATAATGGATCCATAGAGGTATTGTCACTAAACCAGTAAAAACCAGCGCAACTGTAGAATAATATATAATAATAAATTATAAAAGACGCATATAGAGTAGAATAGCTAAGAATATAAGAATCAATAAAATACAGTAGCGTGTTATGTAAAATATGGTTATGGACAAATTGGTTGAAGTAATATCATAAATAAAAATAGATAGAATAAGAATAGACGATATAGAATAGTTCAGAATCGTAAAATCATCATCTAAAAGTATAAAAAAAAGATTCTGATTACTAAAATTCTGGCTGTATGGTAATGTGATCAATAAATGTACAGTCAAAAAGAACTAGCTGTTATCTATAAAGCTGTTAATGTCGAATTCTATGTTAAGTCCTTTAGGGTATAAAGTGTCAAGTTCAAAGATCCATTTTGATTCCTGTTGTGATACTGTCCTCTTTTTATTAATGCCTCTCCAGTGTGTTTTTGTGATGTCAATACCAGTAAACCTTAGTGATGAGGGGTCCCTGTTGTGACATAGGCGATAAGGTTTTGATAGGGAATGTTCTTGATATTACTGACGTGTTCTCTCAAACGGTCTTTTATTTTCCCATAGTTCAACCTATGTACTGTTTGTTGCAGGGACAAGTAAACTACGAACCTGCTATTGCATGTAATGAAGCTTTTAATGTTGCAGCTTCTACCTGTTGACTTAAATGTATCAATTTTCTTTTTTCTTGTTCCATTACACCGGCAAATTATACATTTATTGCAAGGGTAGAATCCTTTTAACTCCGCAAAAAATGTGTTGGTGGTGGTGGTGGTGGTGGGGGGGGGGGGGGGGGAGTCGATCACATTAGGGGCTATCCGATTCCTAAGTGGTAAAGCTTTCATGAAAGTTATTTCAGGCCTATCTGGTAAAAAAATTAGTTAATGTAGGATCGGCTTTCAGTATTTTCCAGTTGTCTTTAATAACCTTAGAAATTGCCTTCTATTGTATGGAAAAGTTCGTTATAAACAGACACAGTCTTGGTGATCTTTGTATTTTTTCTTTGTTTAGGATAGTCTCTCTCCATCATAGCCACCTCATTGATAGTGTTGTTCAATGTGTTTTCACTATAGCCTTGAGAAAGGAAAGTGTCAGTATTGGTACAATTTCTTCTTATCCTGAGAAATTGTACCAATACTGACACTTTCCTTTCTCAAGCGGATATTTTAAAGAACCGCTTTTTAAAAAAAGGCTATAGTGAAAACACATTGAACAACACTATCAATGAGGTGGCTATGACAGAGAGAGAGCCTATCCTAAACAAAGAAAAAACACAAAGATCACCAAGACTGTGTCCGTTTATAACGAACTTTTCCATACATTTTACATTGAATCAAATAACAGGAATCAAAATGGATCTTTGAACTTGACACTTTATACCCTAAATGACTCAACATAGAATTCGACATTAACAGCTTTATAGATAACAGCCAGTTCTTTTTGACTGTACATTTATTGATCACATTACCATACAGCCAGAATTTTAGTAATCAGAATTTTTTATTATACTTTGAGATGATGATTTTACGATTCTGAACCATTCTATTCTATATCGTCTATTCTTATTCTATTTTTATTTATGATATTACTTCAACCAACTTGTCCATAACCATATTTTACACAACACACTACTGTATTTTATTGGTTCTTATATTCTTAGCTATTCTATTCTATATGCGTCTTTTACAATTTATTATTATAAATTATTCTTATATATTACGCAAACCCTTTTTAACAAGATTATTTTACTATTTTACTTATGTGACGCATTCTTACTTTATAGCTATTCTATTCATTTTAGAGGAATTAATTTTTATCCATATAAGTACAATTGGTTTTATTCGATTTATCCCTTCCAATTTTGTTCAACTTAACGTTTTTTATGTTCTTTGGTCATCGCAATTTTATCGACTCAATTTTATTGTATTTACTTTTTTATTTTTATCTTATTGTCCATTTATTTTGTAGTACTGCTTTTTATTATTATGTAAAACAATTTTTTTGTGTGATTCTATATACTGTCATATTGACCATGATTATGATTTTACTCATTTCAATCTATTCATGATATTATCTACATTGGTATAAACAGGATCATCATTGTTTGCTTTATATTTTGCCATTTTAAAGATCTATTTAATAATTTTATAATAATAATGTTATTCATGCCATTGCATATGCACAGGCAGACGTAATTGGTGGGCCTACATAGTATATCCTTTTAAAAACCACTAATGACATTCTATCTGTCGTTTTTCATATGTATCCAACAGACTACGATTAAACAATAATGATGGTCCTATGTTTACATATTTTCTCATGATTGTTTGTATTCCCGCCAATGTATCCTATCATGTTACAGAGCTGGCCGGAACTACATTAACATGGCGCCGTATTGGCGCATATATAGGGACACTACTAGCATTAAGGCGTTTTAAAAAAACACTGGCGCAGGAATATTATTAATGCGCTATTCTGCACATCAAATATAAACCATGTTATATTATAACTAAGTGCTGGAAATTTGCTAATCAGGTACTTGAAACCTGCTTTATTCTTGTCCATTGCCTTAACAAAGTTTTTCATTAATCCCAACTTGATGTGTAATGGAGGTAATAAGATCTTATTGCTGTCTACAAGTGCTGGATAGTTAACATTTTTTTCTCCAGGCTGCAATGACTGGCTTTCTTAATCATTCCTGTTATCCTCCTTTTTTGTGAGATAAAAGTTTTTTCACTGCAGATATAGCAGAAATTATCTGCTTTATTCACACAAGTTCGAGGCATTACTGAGTAGCCTATATAAGCATAAAACGAAATGTAAAGACGCTGTCGAACTACAATCAGCTACAGATACTGCAGCTTTTATGCAGTGAAGTGATGCAATTAAAGGCTAATATTGCATCATCTCAGTATACATGCAATTTTCTATTGGTCACCAGTATCAATTGCGCAATATGCAGCTGAAGTTGCATCATAATTTTGAATGGCTTACGTCATTAGATGGGTGAATATATCATGGAAACTAGAGCCAATCAACATTTTTTAGGGTGATTTTCGTTTTCAGCACCCCAAAATTATGTAAGATTAGCTAATTTTATCCCCAAAACTTTTTACCTGTTGAACAGTGTTATCAGTTGACCGGGACTACAACAAAATGGCGCCGTGCCAATGCCAATCGAGACGTCTGACTAGCATGCACACTCCCTATGACTACGTGCATTTAACACGAAACGCGTTAGGGCAAGAGCTGCGAAGTCCAGACGTCATGCTGCCGAGTCCTAAGCGGGCCAGCGGCCATCTTTTACACATCTCATGGTCAGTTATTTTGTTTTTATCATGTCTTACTTTTGGATCAATAAATCATCCTTTTAAACGGTACTACACTATCTTGGCATCCTTTCTTGGGACTCGTGTTGAGTCCACCACCCACAGAGCCACCAGGGAAGGTAACTTAAAGGTGCTACATGGGATGATCCAAAGGGAACCCCAGATGGTCAGAGGTGCCCAGAGGGAAGCCTAAAGATGCTAGACAAGTCCTTAAGAGGATTCCATTTGAGACCTTGAGATGGGATATATCTTCTTAATGCATATTTGAATTATGCTTCTGGTGAGTGTATAATTTGAATATTTCTATCACCAGAAGACACACGAAGGATCACCATTCAATATATAGACTTTGGCACTTTATTCCGGCACTTATCAGTCACCTATATATGTCTATTATTGTGGTTTATCCATTTGATATCATTCATTTCAATAATTTAATGTTTTTATCCATCCTCCAGTATTTTATTTGAGTTTTTAGCGCTGCACCTTTTTTATTACATTAGTTGTTGGAGGTTTTTGGTACCTTTCGGTGTACAGCGGCTTTGTTCTAGCGCTCACTTTCTCTACTCATATCATTGCACCTTTGTTATCCAATGTTTTTTTAACTTAAAAAAAAACGCTAGTGTGCTTGGAGCCTAATAGCTTGAAAACATACAGGATATATTTATATCCTATATATATGCTATATAGCAATTTCAAACCCTCACCAGACAGTGCGACCCATCACAGGGGTCTAATAAAGCTTATGTTTCCCAAACAGATGTGTGGTGCCAAAACACCATATAATCAATATCACTTACAATATTCATATACATTATTTGCCTTTGACTAATGCTTCACAAGGATTGGAGAATTAGGAATTTGTTTGGGTGGAGTGGAGGAAGATGGACATTTATTGATGAAAGCTTGGAAGGATTATTAGTTCGGAAAGGGTATTTTGGAATGTGGATGTAAGCAAGTGGAGGACACTGAGTGATGCACAGTATACACTTGCACATATGTGAGCACAATATTGTAAGTGATATTGATTATATTGTGTTTTGGATATTCTACATTATATAGTTCATATATGTTTTTGGGGAACACCATCCTGGAGCTTTGAAGGTGAATATTTGAGAAGAAAGACGGTACCATACATCTTTTTAGGTAACACAAGCTTTATTAGACCCTTATACTGTATATGATGGGTCACACTGTTTTGAATTTGCTATAAACGCTATAAATGTGTCAATTATACCTTAATATGCAAATGTGTAAACTGTGCTCCACAAAAATGCTTAGTGTGCATATAATGTGCAGCAAAAAATGCTCAAATGTCAATGAAGCAATCTCTTTTGTTTCCTCCAACTTTCAAAAAATAAAATCTTTCAGTGCTCCAATTTCAGCATATAATTAATTAGTGTGTCTTCTTCCATAAACACCTTCAAGTCACCACAAATCCATGCACACACCGCAATGGAAATTAACTCACCAGATTAAAATGGCCAGCTAAATCATTAAACTGATCTCAATGCACATGTATTACAAACTCATTTATCTTCTATGACAAATGATAACCACCAGCAACTCTCAATGATGACATGAAATAAAAAGAAACAGGCTGGCCATAGATGAATCCATTTTTTTCAAACAACCTGCAGACCCAAAACTGACCAAGATAGATGGGGAATTCCTCCCCGCTGTGTCATTGTATTCTGCAAGTGGGGAAACTCCCCCACCATCACAATACACTGATCAAACGGCTTCTTTCCAACAGGGTAGTTGAACAGAAGTCGATCCGTGGAACTGGGTGACTTTCAATCAATGTATGCCCAGCTTTAATATGATACTCTATTAGCAAATTTCCAAATAAAGAGACCGTCCTTACTACATGAGCATCTGGGTCTCGTATCCCCCACCCACTATTTATACTTCCCTCCCAATCTCTCATGCCTTCCCTAACACTTATGAATCCCTCAAGTTATCCTATGATGACTATATCTGTCTCCTCACATATATTCTCCTCCTCAGCATTCTCTCTAGCCTATGAGGATAAATTCTTCTGTATCTCAGAATAATATGGTCTAACGACTCAAACTTTAGTTTTCAAGCTCAATTTCCCAAGCCAAATACTTTATATCATGAATATGTAATGAATGCACTGCACTGGCTGTAAATACTTAATTTTAAATACACTATAGGCAAGAAATGTGAAACCATAATATGTTTGTTGTGATAGGATATCATACTATGGCCGTTGTGACATTGGAACCTTTCTCTATGTCTTCTATACCTTTTTAAATAAAACCCATTTTTAAAAAATGAAACAAAAAGAAGAACCATCATACTGTAATCAAACTCCCTAATAGTAAAAAAAACAAACAAACAGAGATACACAATAAAGAAATGCTATCCCAGCAGTTACATTAAAATGGCTGCAATTGTTTGGTCTAGAGAAGCACTCAGAACTGCTCCAGAGCTTCTGCCCTTACTGCACCTTTTTTATTCCCCAGAAATGTGATGACTTTACTGTGCATAAGCACTTCACAACATATGTTGTCAACTTGAATGCAGAGCCTTGTCTCCTTCCTCAAATACCATTCTTAACCCGAATGCAAAGAGAACGAAGATTTAAATTGAAAAGATTTTTAGGTTATAAAACTTGCTATGCAAGTGGGCTTGCTGGAAGGGAAGGTTGAATTTCAGGGCTTATACACACTAGCCCACATGGTGAAATGCAGTGTTTTTACTGTAGCTGCCAGTGTGTGAGGTCTGTCAGGGAGCAGTGCAATATGCGTTGCAGTGAATAGCACTGTTCATATTTTTGCCATTTAACTTTACTTGAAGTGTCACAGTGACACTTCATTGAATGCCTCTGCACAGCAGTGTGGTGCATTGCAGTTTGAAGACATGCACTGCCATTCATTGCACTGCAGAAAAATACAGAATGCCTGCATTTTGCCACACTGCACATCAAACCAATACTGTGGTGTGAAAATAATTGTTTTCTATGTGCCCTTGTGATGACTGATGTTTATCCACTGCGTAAACATGGTAGTAATTGTACATAGTATGAATGAGCCCTTAGAAATTGTTAACAGAAATCTAACGACAAGAGAAAGGAGAATCTGAAAAATATTCATACAGGGCAAAAGCAAATAAAAGATAAATTAAGTGAAATAAAAGTCAAGACCACCATCATAAGCAGCAGCAGAGGACCAACACATAGAACCAAAGGAGAAAATGAATGACAGAAGTTTGGTGGCAGCAGGACTTTAGGTGCAATTGAAGATGTTACCATCACCCATAATGAAGGATGTCAATACAGAAGAGGTAGAGAATCTTACATTTAAATTATCAAAATAATTACCTTACATTTAAATAATCAAAGTAATTAAGAAAAAGAGTAGTGGGTGTAAGAGACTGAGAGATGACTGATCTCTGTATATAAGTTGAACAGATTGAGAGTGTTCACCTTGATTTTTTTCTGTCGGTCTAGAGCAGTGGTGGGCAACCTTTTTTTTCAACTGAGCCAAATCTCGCCAAAACCACGATTGAAATTTATTTTGAGAGCCACTTTTTTAAAACTGAAAATACATCTCCCATATAGTAATTCATCCCCCATATAGTAATTCATCCCCCATATAGCAATTCATCCCCCATATAGCAATTCATCCCCCATATAGCAATTCATCCCCCATAGCAATTCATCCCCCATATAGTAATTCATCCCCATAGTAATTCATCCCCCATATAGTAATTCATCCCCCATAGTAATTCATCCCCCATATAGTAATTCATCCCCCATAGTAATTCATCCCCCATAGTAATTCATCCCCCATAGTAATTCATCCCGCATAGTAATTCATCCCCCATATAGTAATTCATCCCCCATAGTAATTCATCCCCCCATAGTAATTCATCCCCCATAGTAATTCATCCCCCATATAGTAATTCATCCCCCCCATAGTAATTCATCCCCCCCATAGTAATTCATCCCCCCCATAGTAATTCATCCCCCATAGTAATTCATCCCCCATATAGTAATTCATCCCCCATATAGTAATTCATCCCCCATATAGTAATTCATCCCCCATAGTAATTCATCCCCCATATAGTAATTCATCCCCCATAGTAATTCATCCCCCATAGTAATTCATCCCCCCCATAGTAATTCATCTCCCATATAGTAATTCATCTCCCATATAGTAATTCATCCCCCATATAGTAAGTCCCCCATATAGTAAGTCCCCCATATAGTAAGTCCCCCATATAGTAAGCCCCCCCCCATATAGTAAGTCCCCCATATAGTAAGTCCCCCCCCCATATAGTAAGTCCCCCCCATATAGTAAGTCCCCCATATAGTAATTCATCCCCATATAGTAAGTCCCCCCCCATATAGTAAGTCCCCCCCATATAGTAAGTCCCCCATATAGTAAGTCCCCCCCCATATAGTAAGTCCCCCCCATATAGTAAGTCCCCCATATAGTAATTCATCCCCCATATAGTAAGTCCCCCCTGTGTCAATTCACTTACCTTTGCTCCGCGCGTTCCTCTCGCCTTGCTTCCCGCGCCGTTCTGGTCTTCAGGGCGGACTGTGAGAGGAGAGGAGTTCGTCACGCTGCCCCGCCTACATCCTGGCTGCCCCGCCTACATCCTGACAGCTGCAGAGTCCTGACTTTTGGGGCGGCCGCCCGAGAAGAGGGAGGGGAGGGGAGGTGAGGGGGCGGCCGCCCGGCACACGCCCGTCCGAGAGGAGGGAGGGGAGGGAGAGGAGGGAGGGGAGGGGGCGCCCAGCACACAGAAGAGCCGCATTTAAGCTTGTAAAGAGCCGCATGTGGCTCGCGAGCCGCGGCTTGCCGACCACTGGTCTAGAGGTACACTTGAACTGCAGACCTCTATATGAGACAGTAGCAAGTGTTAAAGGTAATCAACTATGAGCCAGTGAGGCACAGTAAAGTAAAGGTGTTTATGGTACAGACTGTGGATGAGGGTGAGTATTCCAAGAAAAAAAAGCATTCCAAGTTAACAGCTCTCTACTTTCTCAGTAAGCTGTCAAAATGACTATAAATCATGCAATTTTGGTGCAGAAAAAACAATTTCAATGAGGTCAGCTCTTTTCTAAGTGAAGATTATCAAAACAATCTTTTACTCTTGCATCTTTATTTTTTTTGTTTTAAAAGGAGACTGAACACCTTTATAAGTATACAAAAACACCCTTAAAAGTTCCTTCCTCAGGACATGTGATTAAAAGATAAAGATGAAAAGCAAACTCTGTGCAAGGTTTTTTTTTATTCATAGCTAACTTATTGCTTATTTTCTTCTGAAGAAAAAAGTAATAATATCTGGATACATGTAATGCTAATGAATTTTAATTATTAAGTGGTAAATGTTCTCCCAGTATTACAGGAAAAGCAATAGGATTTCCATATTGCATCTTTCTAAATGAAACACATTCTACACCATTTTAAATATTTAACCACGTTACAACACTGACATTTATTTTTAGTATCATAAGAAAACTTATTCAGTGCAATGAAATTATCACTTACCAAACTCCCAAAATAAGAGCAAGCTCCTCTGCACACAAGTCAGGCATCTGGAACTGATCAGGATCTACTAACTCGATTTTATTAAGAACTGTGTCATCTTGCAATTCATGGTTCTGTCAGTGAAAAGTTCAATATTAGAAAAAAATTGTACACACAGTGACCTGATAACATCACACAATACTTCATTCAACGATAAGATAGCTAACATGTGGTCCTCCCCACTGTTAAGGAATTACAAGTACTTCTGAGTTGATTTAGTTATATTAAAAGAAAGAAAACTACAAAGAACACAGAAAGAACAAACAGAAAAATGGATAGCATTTTCCATACCAAGTGATCAGAATCAAAGCCACAATTTTCTAGAGTTCAGTCCTAACTCCTGCAATTCAAGTACCCCCATAACAAATATTGGGGTTGAGTTACTAAAACTGGAGAGTATAAAATCTTGTGTAGCTGTGCATGGGAGCCAATCAGCTTCTAACTTCAGCTTGTTCAATTAAGCTTTGACAAAACAAACCTGGAACCTGATTCGTTTCTATGCAGAGCTGCACCAGGTTTTGCACTGTTTCGTTTTATAAAATCAACCCCACTGTATCTACTCTCTCAGTATATCAGAAAGTGAACAGCTACAACTCTGCCAGCTACCAAGATCTTTGTAGACACGTTCCACTCTGCAACCTGAAGATTCCCACTCCCCTATAAATCACCCTTTGGTAAAGGAACACAATTCTACATTTCCCCCTTTTAAAGCTAGCAGTCAAGTGTGCATGGCTACCACCTGTCAGATCAAGTGGTCACTAACTTAGCAATTATATGCAGGCTGGAGGGTCAGTCACAAAAAATATGTGTTGAGACAAAACATTTAACACTGACTGAGTTGAGTACAATGATCAGCTTTTATCTATTTAGGTAACCATTATACCAAAAGGAAAAAAACTGTTGTAACTGTTTATAAAGTATTAGCTGACTCCATCACTTCATACATAGCCCGTCACGTCCAAGAGAGCTTGCTAGACCCCTTACCCCATTTGAGAAAATCTGCTACACAGATCCCCCAGAGACATGTGGTCTCCAAGGTATACACATGCCTGTAAAACACAAATGAAGTCACGTCTAGAAAGGCTTGCGTAGCCTGGAGTAATGACCTACAATTAAACTTGGCCCCTGCTGATTGGGACCATGTATATGGCCATATACACAAAGGTTCCAAAGAAAATGGGTGTGTGTTTCCCAAGAAAATAATTACAAACTGTACTCAAAATGGTATAGAGTTCCATCTTTACTCCACGGATTTGATCTTGTTGGAGATGCTACCAAGCGACTGGTACACTTCTACACATATGGTGGGACTGCCCAATGCTCCAACCGCTCTGGAAAAAAATCAATAATTTCTCAAGTAACAACTTGCTCCCTAGTTCTATCTCCTGTGCAAATCTTACTCCACCACTCCTCGCTCCCCTATAAAACATACTGCAAATCACTTGCTATGCATATGGTGAATGCAGCAAAACAGTGTATTCCAATCCACTGGCGCTCAACACATATCCCCTCAGTCCGGGAATGGTTTGCGTGTATAAACAAAGTTGCCGATATAGAGGAACTCATCTCTGTTGCAAAAGATTGCCCCGAGAGATTCAGGAAGACGTGGGCATGTTGGAGTCATTTCAAAACCATAGCCGCTTATCACCAACTGCTGCATGACTCCACCCCTCCCCCTACTTGATCATAACTCGATGACCAATAGGAATAAGTAATTTTCCCAGGTGTCATGCATATAACGTACACCTTACCTGACTGAGACCGAATATTACGGCCCAAATATTGCTGAAACTGACCTGGACTACTACACATGCCTACCTAGATTGCGGTACGGGACCTCTGACTGTTACTCGGATTATCTTGAACTGTTTGACCTGGAGCAGTTGCAGCTGCTCCCCTTTTCTCTCTACCCCTCCCCCCACCCCTTATTTATTTTTTCTCTTCTCTCTCTCCTCTCTCCTTTTTCTTGTCTCCCTCTTTCTCCTCCTTCGCTCTATCCTACATTCTCAACATTACCTTCCCATTTCTCTAAGTTAGATGAACTTAGAATACCAGCAGACCCACAGGTACAACTGCAGCTCCTCAGCCTCCGCCCCCAGGGGTGGACGCCCAAATATCCACTGTTCTCACCATCCTCTCAGTGTGTATTGCATCACATTCTTTATTTAAGGGGGATCATATGAGGATTGGCTGATTTCTGTACCCAATTGTTCTGTTCACTTTATTCTATGTCGGTTTTTGCTTGGAACATGTTCTCTCCTTTTTTTTTTGTTTATGTTTTCTTAATTCAAGGAATGTTAATTGATTACACTATATGTGCTTCATATGTATATCCCATCAGGGATACGGGCATTTACTGGAGTTGTATACATGATTCGAATGTAACCTGTATATGTTACCACTGTGCCTTATTTCTCAATAAAATTGTTTTTGGAAAAACAAAATAAAGTATTAGCTGGAATTTGCCGTCAATTTGTTAGAGTATTTAAATCTGCTAGTACATCACACACTACCCTCCCCTTAGACTGACAATACTGCTGTCCAAAGTAGCCCCTGTACTCATTCATCAAGAGTGGTGCACTCTAATACAGGAGGCATGTTACCAGGTGAAAACAGAGGGAAAAAGTCTAAGGAAAGAAAACGGATGCAGCCGCCACATCTATTGATTGGTAAGCTGCAACAGATTACATTTTTGGTTTGGGGTTTAATACCACTTTAAAATATTTCCACAGGTGAATGAGTCAGAAGAGTTATTGAATAGGTAACAAAAACTCTGCTCTGTACGATTCCATAATGTCAATTACAGAGAGAAAGTCTAAAACCAAGCATTTACTACTGTGCTTCCTCTTTAGAAAACCCACCTCCCATTAAAAATGGGAACCCCTCATAATTATCAGTGTACCACAAAAGTGAAAAAGTATTTGCCCCCTTCTTGATTTTTAATTTTTTGCATATTAGTCACACTTAAATGATTCAGATCATCAAACATTTTAATATTATACAAAGATAACCCGAGTAAATACAAAATGCATTTTTTAACCATTTCAATACCGGGCAATTTTACACCTTCCTGCCCAGGCCATTTTTCACATTTCAGCGCTCTCACACTTTGAATGACAATTGCGCGGTCATACAACATTGTACCCAAACTACAATTTTAGCATTTTCTTCACACAACTAGAGCTTTCTTTTGGTGGTATTTAATCACCACTGGGGTTTTATTGTTTGCTAAATTAACAAAAAAAGACCGAAAAGTTTGAAAAAAAACACGTTTTTCTTTGTTTCTCTTATAAAAGTTTGTAAATAAATAATTGTTCTTCATAAATTTAGGCCAAGATGTATTCTGCTACATGTCTTTGGTGAAAATCACCCAAATTAGGATGTATTTTTTAGTTTGTAGGAAAGTTATAGAGTTCACAAACTATGGTATAAATCTGAAAATTGATCAATCCTGAAGTACTGACAGCCAATCTAATTTCTTGAGGTCCAAGAATGTCAGAATAGTACAGATATCCCCAAATGACCCCTTTTTGCAGAGTAGACAGTCCGACGTATTTCATAAGAGGCATGGCGCTTTTTTGAAGTTGTATTTTTTTTGTCATAATTTTTCAGAAAATTAAAAAAATAGTTTTCGCTATTTTTTTTTTACATACTGTCACCAGTGCAGTACAGCGTCATCATATAACTGGCATGGCGGTGAACAGGGACACTGACTGGTGACAGTATGAAAAAAATATATATATATAAATATATTTTTTTTTATTAATATTTTAAATTTTTTATTACATTTTTTTTTTTTAAAGATTTTTTTTTCATATTTTACTATGACCAAAGTAGTACAATGTTACCATAGTAACATTGTACTACTTTGGGGAAGTGATCAGTATTTTTTTTTTTTTACACAATTTGCTTATAGCAAAGAATTACTTTGCTATAAGCAAGCATTTACCAGAATGAAATCGATTCATTCAGGTTTTTTTTTTTTTTTTTGTGCTAAGCTGTGATTTGGCCACAGCTAATCACATGACATGTGCATGTGACCTGCTGTGACCATTCACAGCTAGGCACTAGTATACAATGGATGGCATGAATGAAGCCATCCATTGTATACAACTGTTATGTGACCTGCTGTGATTGGTCACAGCAGGTCACATGGTACCGGCAACGGGGTCGGTACTCAGAACTGTCATCGGCCGTGTCCGATGGTACACGGCCAGTGACAGATCGTGCCTCTGCGCGGCTCTGCAACCGCGCGAACTGTGCATGGTGAAGCATTTTTGCCACCGCCAAACGGCTATAAGCCGGGCGGCTAATGGTTAAATGATTTACGACTAGGGGACCGCCCGCAGTACATATACTGCTACAAGGCGGCCCCTGTGCGCAGGATCCTGCATTCCAGGGTAGGGGGTGCGAGCTAGGTGTGCGACCGCCCTACCCACGGCACCGACCGCGGCCACGGGTGTCAATCACCGGGTCACTACTCTGATGGATCAGTGGAGGTTTCACACAGCTTATGCATTTCCCCCGGTCCCGATCAATTTCAGGTTTCTTCGGAAGCTCATAGCACAAGCAGTGGAGGTAGTGGCCGTAATTCTGTACTGGCCAAGCAGACCATGGTTTCCCTTACCAGCACATCTCAGCATTCGGGATCCACTCCCTCTCCCTTTCAAGCCAGATCTGCTGTCGCAGGGGGTCATTCCTCACCCTTGCCTGGTTCTTGAGAGGGGGAGGTTGGAAGCCTTAGGCTGTCCTGCCAAAGTAATCCCTACCTGATGAATGCCAGAAAACCAAGTACCAAAAGGGTCTATGGAAAAGTCTGGTCTAAGTTCATGGATTGTATCTTAACTGTGGACAGATCCTTTAGTAATCCAATGGTTCAGGATGTCCAGGGCCTGCCGCTGTCGGTCAGCATCCTCAGGATTCAAGTGTCAGCCATCTCGACCGTCACTGGGTAACATGGGCCGACCACTCTATGGTCCGGCAATTCTTCAAGGGGGCAGTAAGGTTGAGGTCCCAGAGAAAATCAAGATTCCCGAAATGGGACCTTACGCTTGTCCTCGACTTCTTCTCTGGAGGCGTTCCAGAATCAGCTGGTCCACCCATAGTGAGGAAGCTCTCCATCAAGGTGGCTTTTCTGGTAGCTGTTACATCAGCAAAAAGAGTCTCTGAAATCAGGAACCTTGGCTGCAAAGAACCGTTTTTAACATTCTTCCTGAATCGAGTGGTCCTCATCTCTATGCTAGGTTCTAATCCTAAAGTGACCTCGGTCTTCCACAAGAACCAGGAGATTGTCCTGACAACATTTAGAGTCTCAGGAGTCGATGATGTTCACCCCCTGGACGTAGGTGAGACCTTAAGGCTGTACTTGCAGGTCACAGCATCCTTCCGTAGGTCAGACTGTCTATTCATCCTTTTCCATGGGAAGAGTAAAGGAGACCAGGCTTCTCCCAGGTCAATTGTGGACTGGATTGTCGGTGACCCCACACTCAACCAGATGTGTGGCTACATCCTGGGCAGTTTCCCAGCATGTCACCCCTGAGATGATCTGCAGGGTGGCATCATGGTTCTCAATCAACACTTTTATGGCTCATTAATGTTTAGAGCCTGCCTCCTTATCCTCTGTTAATTTTGGTTTGAAAGTCCTCTCGGTTGATGGGGCAAATTAAAGTCTTTGTTTGAGTAACTGTTCACCCGTGTGTGTACGGCTAGTTATTTCCCATACGTATGCTGTCATGGAGTCAGTCAGGAAAATGGAACATTTCCTATCAAATACTTACCGTAATTTTCCTTTCCTGATGGACTCCATGGCAGTAGGAGTACCCTCCCAAATGCCATCAGTAGGCTAGTTATGGAACATGGCCTCTGGCGAGGAGCAAAGATTTATGGGATTTATAGGGTCCAATAGGAGAGGAGAGGGAGGGACTAACCCATACGTATGCTGCCATGGAGTCTGTCAGGAAAGGAAGATTACGGTAAGTATTTGATAGGAAATTTTCCATTTTTTTAGTAGTAGCAAAGTGGACCACTCTTTTCATTGGTCTTTGCATTCTTTTAAGGTTTTAACCACTTGAGCTCCAGAGGATTTACCCCCCTTAATGACCAGGCCTCATTTTGCTACTCGGAACTGCACTAACTCAACTGATAATTGCGCAGTCATGCAATGCTGCACCCAAACGGAATTTACGTCCTTTTTTCACACAAATAGAGCTTTCTTTCGGTGTAATTTGATCACCTGTGCACTTTTTATTTTTCACGCCATAAACAAAAAAAGGCCAAAAATTTTGAAGAAAAACAATATTTTTTACTTTCAGCTATAAAAAATATATAGTAAATTCAAAGTTGGTTATAAATTTAGGCCAAAATGTATTCTGCTACATGTTTTTGGTAAAAAAAAAAATCCCAATAAGTGTATATTGATTGCTTTGTGTGGAAGTTATAACATCTACAAACTATGGTATAAATACTGCAATTTACGCCATTTTTCTGCTATACAGTGCTGCGCTAGTTAAACGGACAATTGCGCGGTCATGCAATACGGCACTTAAATTAAATTTACATCCTTTTTTCCCCACAAATTGAGCTTTCTTTCGGTGGTATTTGATCGCCTGTGCGGTTTTTATTTTTTGCGCTATAAAAAAAAAGGCTGACAATTTTGAGGGAAAAAAACTATATTTTGGACTTTTTGCTATAAAACATGTCCAGTAAAAAAAAAATGCAAAAATCAAATTTAGTCATAAATTTCTGCCAAAATGCATTCTGCGACATGTCTTTGCTAAAAAAAAAAACCCAATACGTGTAAATGAATTAGTTTACGTGAACGTTATAGCGTTTACAAAAGGCAGGAAAGATACTGGGATTTTTAATTTTTTTTATACTAATAATGGTGGCGATCAGCGACATATGGCGGCAATCAGCGACATATGGTGGCGATCAGCGACTTATGGTGGGACTGCGGCAGACATTTTGACACTGGGGGGGAACTGACTTGAGGTCACTGACATCACCAATGACACCAATACAGTGATCATTGAAAAAAAAACCCCACTGACACTGTACTAATGTCACTGGGGAGGAAGGGGTTAACATATTTAGTGTTTACTGTGTGAGGGGAGTGTTTTACTAGGGGGTGGGGGAGGGAGGGGGGAGCTGATT
This sequence comes from Staurois parvus, assembly GCF_062004578.1. Classification (NCBI taxonomy): domain Eukaryota; kingdom Metazoa; phylum Chordata; class Amphibia; order Anura; family Ranidae; genus Staurois; species Staurois parvus. The sequence continues at coordinate 1,620,787 of NW_028318316.1, forward strand.
GAGGGAGAGAAACTCTTCTCTCCCTCTTCAGCTTGTCGGGGAACTGTCACAGAGCAGGGCTGTGTGTAAACAATGCAGCCCTGCTCTGTGTCAGCGATCACCGCCCATCAAGGGAAGACGGCAGGTAATAACCGGCCGTGACCCGGCGGCGGAGACCCACTGCTGACACCCGCGGGACAGGCAGGGCGGGCGAGCGGGCGCCTCACGTGCGCCCCCTACCTGTTTTGCAGAACCACGTTTTAAAACGTGGTTTTGCCTACGAGCATACCAGAAGAAATTATTATTCATCGCCAACTCCAGTAAATCAACAACAAATTTCCTCTGTGTTCTTTTTAGAAGTGATTTATGTTTAAGGGCCTATTTGACCGCATTAATACCATCAGTTTGATTAATGTTAGTATATAATGATTCTACATCTATAGTCACTAACATACAATTATCAACATTATGTAATTCTTTAAGAATGTTAATAAGATGTCCACCATCCCTTAAAAAAGCCTTATTTGTCATAACAATACTTTGTAGGAAGGTGTCAACATATTCACCAACCCTTGCAAATAACGAATTATCATTTTTCTGATGAGTATTTGAGATATAGTTTTGGAAGGTAATTGGCCCTTTAATTGTATATCTATTTATTTCATTTGGTTATTTAATTATAATTTTCCCTTATATATTCTCTTTTTTACCTTTTATGATGTTTAAATAGATTATATATACTGTGTACCATCTGCGGACATCTGTCATCCATGGGGCGGCTTGTCCGCTTGATTCCCCACTGATGCCAGCTGATCGTTCCCTGTGCAGTGCATATTTAATGAGGTTGCGACGTCTCACATCCATCCGCTCCGTGAGGACGTCGATGACGAAACGCGTAGGGCGGAGCTTGATTGATGTGACATCATTACGTTTGTCTACGAGCTACTGCGCATGTGCTGAGTAGCTGGGTCCATTTTCTGTGATTGCTGTATGCTGTTGACGCTGGTGTCGGCTGGGACACCTCCTGAGTTAAGTGCAATAAGTACCTAATAAAGGAAGTTGGTTTTTAATAATACTGCACCATGAAGTTCTTTTGTTTCTTCCGAGTGTCTGGCATCTTCTTCCTTGGATACGATTAAAGGTGGCTTTTTTGGAGAAGTGGATTTCCTTGATGATAATTTGAAAGTATTTTGCTCCATCTGAAATTGGTCTACGTGGATCGGGGTTCTGCAGAATAACATTTCTTGAAGACATATCTACGAATGGCTTACCATTATATTATCGTTCCCAGAGCAATACATGTTTTTGTTTTATAGCTCTGGTGAGTTTATTTAGTTTTTTGGTGGTGGTTGTCACATTTAGATAATTTTGTGCACATTTTTTGTGTTACATATATTCTTAAGTGTGGACTATTTATTTGAACTTTTTCTCATTTAAATATTATTCATGTATATATATATTTTTTTGTTTCACGGATATATTCTTATATTTACTAGCGCAAAATATTTTTTGTAATAATTGTTACACTTTATTTATTTATGGTGGTTTTTTGCAGCTGGTATATCATAATAAGTGATTTATATACAATTTTTCCTCTTTCCATAGGCGCCATTATATATATTTTTTCTATAAACACAATACAGTGCCTGCACAACAGAAAACCCCTGTCACAGTGCCCATCAGCAGTGTTACTGTCAGCCATCAGTGCATATGTCCAATCAGCAGTGTTACTGTTGCCCATCAGTGCACCTGTCGCCAATCAGCAGTGTTACTGTCACCCATCAGTACACCTGTTGCCCATCAGCTGTTACTCTTGCCCGTCAGTGCCCATCAGTGTACCTGTCGCCCATCAGCAGTGTCACTGTTGCCCATCAGCAGTGAACCTGTAGCCCATCAGTGCCCATCAGTAGTGCACCTGTTATTCATCAGTGCCCACCAGCAGTGCACGTGTCGCACATCGTCCAACAGTGCCGTCATCAACAGAGTACCCATCACACAGCCACAATCAGCAGATTACCTATCCTGCACCCGGCCACAGTGGAAGTGTTCAAATTATTTTTAGGCCTCACCATTAACATGGGGCTTACACAAAACACGAAGGACATGCTTACTGGTCCACCCCCCCCCAATCCACCACATGCCCATTTATTCTGTTGTAATGCCCAGGTCACGCTATGAGATAATCATGCGCTTCCTGCATTTCGATGACAAATACCCAGTGCCCTCCCAGAGATCTTTCTGAAATGACAAATTATACAAAATTCACCCTCTTCTTAAATTTTTTTTCCCCAGAGATTTGCTGAAGTTTATGTCCCTGACCAAAACATCTGTGTGGACGAATCCCTTGCCCACTTCACTGGCCAGCTGGAAAGGGCTACTGGGCAATTGCCAACCAGCTTGGTGAAAATAGATCAACTGTTGGAGCAATTGTTAGAAAATGGAAGAGACTAAAGACCTCCCTCGGACTGGGGCTCCATGCAAGATCTCACCTCGTGGGGTATCACTGATAAGAAAGGTGAGGAATCAGCCCAGAACTACAAGGGAGGAGCTGGTCAATGACATAAAGACAGCTGGGACCACAGTTTCAAAGGTCACTGTCGGTAGAACACTACGCCGTCATGATTTCAAATCATGCATTGCACGGAAGGTTCCCCTGCTCAAGTCATCACATGTCCAGGCCCATCTGAAGTTTGCCAATGACCATCTGGATGATCCAGAGGAGGAATGGGAGAAAGTCATGTGGTCAGATGAGAACAAAGTAGAACTTTTTGGTCTAAACTTCACTCGTCGTGTTTGGAGGAAAAAGAAGGATGAGTTGCATCCCAAGAACACCATCCCTACTGTGAAGCATGGGGGTGGTAACATCATGCTTTGGGGGTGCTTTTCTGCGAAGGGGACAGAACGACTGCACTGTATTAAGGAGAGGATGAATGGGGCCATTTATTGTGAGATTTTGAGCAACAACCTCCTTCTCTCAGTCAGAGCATTGAAGATGGGTCGTGGCTGGGTCTTCCAACATGACAACGACCCGAAGCACACAGCCAGAATAACCAAGAAGTGGCTCCGTAAGAAGCATATCAAGGTTCTGGAGTGGCCTAGCCAGTCTCCAGACCTAAATCCAATAGAACATCTTTGGAGGGAGCTGAAACTCCGTGTTGCTCAGCGACAGCCCCGAAACCTGACAGAGGAGGAGAGGGCCAAAATCCCTGTTGCAGTGTGTGCAAACCTTGTCAAGAACTACAGGAAACGTTTGACCTCTGTAATTGCAAACAAAGGCTTCTGTACCAAATATTAACACTGATTTTCTCAGGTTTTCAAATACTTATGTTCAGCAGTGCAAGACAAATAAATTCTTTAAAAATCATACAATGTGATTTCCTGAATTTTTTTTTTTATTCTGTCTCTCAGAGTGGGAATGCACCTACAATGTGAATTTCAGACCCCTCCATGATTTCTAAGTGGGAGAACTTGCAAAATCGCAGGGTGTTCAAATACTTCTGTTCCTCACTGTATTGCTTGTACTGACCCAGGACTTTTTATGGATCATGTACCTGCCTGCTGCCTGAACCAATACTTTGGTTGTGCTGACCCTATCTCTGCCTGCTGCCTGCAATGACCCAGGACTTTTTATGAACCATGTTCCAGCCTGCTGCCTGTAATGACCCTGGCACGTTTATGAACCATGTTCCAGCATGCTGCCTGTAATGACCCTGGCACGTTTATGAAACATATTCCTGCCTGCTGCCTGGACGATCCCTTTGACTGCTGCTGACCACGTCTCTGCCTGCTTCCTGGACCACAGGTAATAGTTTGCTTACCCTTTGTTCAGCCTCCTATACTTCCTGACCAGTGAACATAGCATTGTGCTATGGAGGCAGCCACTTACCAGTAGGTTAGGCTTGTTCGGCTTTTAGGAACACAAACTGCATTACAGTATATTGTTGTCTATACAGTGTTTTTTGATTTTTGTTTTACAGAGGCTGCAATGTTGGGGAACATAATCTGTTCAGACATTGAAAGGCCTTACACCTGTGGTATCCCCATAATCGGGAGGAGTAGCAAAATTTATTTTGGGATGTAATTCATGGAATGTCCATGCTGTTTGTTAAAAATATCTTATAGATTGACTACTTTGTGTTATCAAAGTTACATTTTTGTTACATTTTCTTTTCACGTTTTTCAAAAACCTGTGGCAAAAAACTGAAACTGTTCAAAAGACTCATTATGCCTCAGAAAATACATTGTGGTGTTTGAATATGGTCATTTTGTTAGTGTTTCCACTGGTCTAGGGCTTTAAAAAATGTGATAGGTAGTCAGGTAATAAATGTGTAATTTATGCCCCTAGAACGCCTGAAGGTGCTACTTGGATGTTGGGCCTCTGTATGTGGCCAGGCTGTGAAAAACGCTCATACGTGTGGTATCACCATACTCTGGATGAGTAGCAAAATGTATTTTGGAGTCTAATTGCAAGTATGCTTATGCCGTGTGTGGAAAAAAAAACTTGTTAATTTGACAATTTTGGGGTTAAAAATATATACAGTATATTTAATTTCTCCATTTTCCAAAGAATTGTGGGAAAAAATTACCACTTCAAAAACTCACATTGCCTCCTACTAAATACCTTGGACTACTTTCCAAAAAGGGGTCATTTGAGGGTTATTTGTACTATCCTGGCATTTCAAGGCCTCAAGAAATGAGATAAGCAGTCAGTACAGCAGGACTGATCAATTTTCAATAAGTCAAAAGCTTGTAGTCTCTAACTTTCACACAGACTAAATAATATACACTAATATAATATACTCCTAGATTGTAAGCTCAAAAGAGCAGGGCCCTCAATCCCCTCATGTTTTGCATTGTATTGGTATTGTTCTGTCGCATGTTCTGTCCCCCTTTGTAATGTACAGCGCTGAGCGAACTATTGGCGCTTTATAAATACTGTATAATAATAATAATTTGGGTAATTTTTACCAAATATTTGTACAACTATACATTTTGGCCTACATTTATGAAGAAAAAATACTTATTTGGAAAATTTTATAATATAAACTGAAAAAATGTGTTGTTTTCAAAATTTTTGCTCTTTGTTTTGCTTATATAGCAAAAAATAAAAAAAACCCAGTGATTATTAAAAACCACCAAAAGAAAGCTCTATTTGTGTGAAAAAATTATAACAATTTTGTTTGGGTACAGTGTAGCATGAGTCATTGTCATCCAAAGTGTAAGAGCACTGAAAGCTCAAAATTGGTCCAGGCAGGAAGGGGGTAAAAGTGCCCAGTATTGAAGTGGTTAAACATGACTGTGGGCATTTAAAAGCATCACTTTGCTCTATTTTGCTGTTCAGCACATGAAAATGAGTGAAAAGGACAGGCAGGAAAAAAATATACATATCATATGTGGTGATGTCCTGCAATCCTTAGATTGTCTAATAGAATCATTAAAACCAGTTATTGAAGCAGCTTGGAAAAGTGAGATTCATTATCAGTCAACATAATGGCCTTGCAGATAGTAAAACTAAACATATACTTATGGTTAAAACAAGCGCTCTTAACGATCCCCTATTATGTCTTCACAGCACCCACACTTAAACTCTGGCTGGTGCATTTAATAATAAAATGCAGATCTCATTAAAGATGGTATAAAAAATATATTGTGCTTTATGAAATTCTATGTAATGTTTAAGGCAGTCATTCAATAATTTATAGTATTAATATCTTCTTTTCCCCTCCTGAATTGAACATGCATATAAATTTGTGTCTTCTGGGCATATTCATTTTTAACTCCCTGGTAGTGTCTGACGTCTCAGCTTTTCTCATACTATTAAGTTATTGTTTAACATTAACAAAAACAGGAAAAACCATAAACTGCCCGATTACTTCCTAAATGTGCTCTTATTGTGGAATATATTTAAATGACGATACATGTATTATTTCATTTATGAGTCTATGGTATCATCCTGTTAGTAAGTACATAAAACAGATGTAACAAAAGACACAGACTAAACTGAAGAGAGGTGAAAACAATTTGCTAGGGGTCACTCAATTACTAAATTGTCATTTCTCACTGTACTGCCACAACAAATGACCCAATGCATGTTCCACCCTTAATGATCAGGTTATGAAAACAGAAATAACCATGTAAAGCATGGCAGTTCTGAAAAGGGAGTGTGGAGATGAAATGGTTAATAAAGATGGACGCATGACTGGGATCACTTTTTCCTTACCCTGGGCAAGTTTTCCATGGGGGTTGGAGCAGGCGTCAGTCCATTGCGTAAGATGGAATCCCCTTCCCTTTGCACATCTAGAACAAGTTGAGCCAAGTGGTTTTCCTGAAATCGCGTCCGTTTCCCCAAAGCACCTGCAGGAAATGAAGACACAATTCATAACAATTTACTAGCTGTCAAAAAACAGTCCCAGCTTCTGTCTATTTTATTTTGCTGAATAAGAAAATGAGAATGTCACCATTGAGTTGGTTAACCCTTTCAGAATAAGTGTAAGGTGCCTGCAAACACAGCCAATGCAGGTGACAAGTGGCCAGCTCTGTGAGTAAGTCAGTCTGCAGCAATGTAATGATTCTATAGCACTTACACCTAATAATTCAGTGGGGACTCTCCCACACAGCACAACGAGAGACGCTAGCCAACCTGATCCTTTGTTCCAAAGGTCTCATATAAGGAAAATAATCAGACACTTATATTATGGAGGTTTGTCTATCAAAGACCAGCTGTTCATTTGAAATTAATAACCATATTGCTGTTGTATTTGTCCCTGTGCACAGAACAGTTTTATTTCTGTGCAGGTTTTACAATGCTTAGAACAGCTAATGATAAAGAAAGTTTGGGAGAAAGAGGAATACATTTCGGCAAATTTCCTCTGAGTATAGCATTTTATTCCAACGGACATCAGTGTATATACATATGCAGTACACAAAAAAGTGACAGTACATAATTGATCGATGTATGTAAAATCACAATCACGAAACTAAAATCGTATGCTAAATGTTAGAATCATTGCTAGATACATCATGAAACCACTATAATCCCCCTTAAAACAGTAATCAGCCACACTATTTGTGTAAAATTTAAAACCGCAATATGAAAAAGCTATTCTAACGCCTAGAAACAATTATAAATTCTATATAGCACATTAACCAGTTAAGGATTGTGCTATATACATACATATATATGCGTGTGTGCGTGTGATTTTGCACATCCTGGTTTAGGGGGCGCACACACGCTCCTGGCACACCGCTTCTGCGGTGTGCCAGCCAATGGATGACTGCCAGCACCTGCTGATCAGCGAAGAGAGACAGGACACAGCTCTGCCTATGTAAATAAAGCAGAGCCCTGTCCTGTAAGTGGTAATGTGCTATATTTTGTTTCCCTGCAAAACACTACCTAGGAAAAACACCACATTGTGTACACAAACATTGGCTAGGCACAAGGTAACCCTCTGATTGCCCTAGATGTTTAACCCCTTCACAGCCAATATCATTAGTACAGTGACAGTGTATATTTTCAGCACTGATCACTGTATTAGTGTAACTGACTCCCGCAAAGTGTCAGATTGTCCACCGCGAGTCACTGACCGCTACCATTACTAGTATAAAAAAAAAATTCCAGCATATGTACCATAGTTTGTCGAAGCTATAACTTGCCCACTCTGTAGAAGAATACTTATTGACCTAAATTTATGAAGAAATTTGAATTTTTTTTTAATTTTTGTATTGTATACGTTTTGTAGCAGAAAGTAAAAAATATTTTTTTTATTTTTTTGGTTTTTCATCATTTATAGTGCAAAAAATAAAAACTCAGTGGTGAGCAAATACAACAAAAAGAAAGCTCTATTTGTGGGAAAAAATGCTACAAATTTTATTAATCTACAGCGTTGCATGGCCGCACAATTGTCAGTTAAAGTAACACAGTACCGTCACAATCGCGGAGTCAGACCCCAGCCCTTCTCACCAAACTCATGACCGAAGGACTAGCCGATCTAAAACCGCGATGTCACGTGCGTAACAATGCCCCACCCAGCTGCACCCTGAACAACGATTTTCCAGCTAATTGGACCACAATCGATGTACCGGCAGCCTGAGCGATTGTTACTGGGTCAGGTTAATTACGCAATTAACCCTTCACACTGCCACCACCTCCTTTTTGTACAGAGAAGGAGGAAACTCGGCGATATCAGTAATAACACTATAATGGTTGAGGTAATCGTCTGTATAACACGGTTATACAGAGGGTTAAACAAACATAGTAGCGTTCTCTTTAGAGGCAGGGATTCGTAAATTGCAATAAAGCGCTATAGAAACAGTTCAACACTTTCAGAAGGAAAGATTTATTACTAAAAGGTCAAACGGGTGCAATAAAAATATTTACAGAAAAGATGTAACTAAGATATATATATAAACATACAGAGACTAACAGCACAGCAAAGAGATATCAGTGAGAGGTGAAAGGGTAAAGGTATTTGCCAAAGTCCTGGGTTAGCAGATCCAAGTTTCAGAGCAAAAGGGCACGGGTCTCCCCAGGTGGCATTGATGTTAAAATGGGAGACGTCTTCAACTCTTTCTCTTCTTAGGTCTGACAGCCTAATTTGTAGTTCAACAGCAGGGGGTGTCTCTGAAGTCAAGGACCAACACCCCTTTTAGGGCGTGTAGGTATGGGCGGATACCTCAACTAGAGCCAAAATCTCCCGTAACTCATATTTTGGCCCATAACTTTCCATCTGCAAAAGTGACATTCTACCCGCAGGTAGATTATTATGCAGACACGCTGAGGATTGATTAGATATGAATTATGAAATTATACACTGGACGGTTCACGAGATCTATTTTTCTGTTTTCCTATGTATTCGAGACAATGCGAGTGACCTACCAAACTGTTCGCCTTCTCGTGGCCAATCTGACGATATGTCTGGTTTTTATGTAAGTCTCTCATATTCCAAGATATGAGACACAGGGGAAAAATGTATTTTAACTCACATACGCTGAGTTAGGTTTATTAGGTTGGAATCTCTTTCAACTCCTGGGAAAGCTTGCCTTATCTCTTACAAGGTGTTACAATTTGCAGGTTCTTTGGACAGGGAGGCCCCGGCTCCCTTGGGGGGCTTTATAGCTCCTATGACCCTTCTGTGACATTCCTAACACACACGCACATTCTGGCCAAATGTCGCTGCGCCTCTCAGAGAGGGAAAGGGAGAATGAGGGGGAAATATGTTTGTCCGGATAGTTAACCCCTTTGCCAAGATGGAGGTTCTTACCAAAATGGAGGACTGCGTCAGTCTCTGGGTATACGCTGTTACAGGTACGATATATCAAAAAATGGCCTAGTCATAAAGGGGGGGGGGTAAATCTTTTGGAGATCAAGTGGTTAAGGAGGCTTCTGAAGTGTAGATACCAATTACAGATGGTGTATAACCCAACAGCCGCTGGAATGGTATATAACCTGAACTACAGGACCATCAGCAAGAAGCTTGGTGAGAAGGAGACAACTGTTGGAGCAATTATTAGCAAATGGAATAAATACAAAATAACCATCAATCGCCCTTGGTCTGGAGCTCCATGCAAGATTTCACCTCATGGGGTAAGGATGAGCATGAGAAAAGTGAAGGATCAGCCCAGAACTACACCGGAGGAGCTTGTGAATGATTTCAAAGGCAGTCGGGACTGCAGTAGCCAATTAAACCATTGATAACAGAATACGCTGCCATGGATTGAAAACCTACAGCACCTGCAAGGTCCCCCCTCCTCAAGAAGGCACATGTACAGGCCTTTCTGAGTTTGGAGGAAGAAAAATGCTGACTGTGACCTTAAGAACACCATCCCTACAGTCAAGCACGGAGGTGGAAACATTATGCTTTTGGGCTGTTTTTCTGCTAAAGGTACAGGCCAATTTTTCCGCATTCAAGGGCCAATGGACCGGGCCTTGTATTGCAAAATCTTGGATGAGAACCTTCTTCTCTCAGCCAGAACACTGAAGATGGATCTTCCAGCATGACAATGACCCAACACATACCACCAAGGCAACAAAGGAGTGGCTCAAGAAGTAGCACATTAAGGTCATGGAGTGGCTTAGCCAGTTTCCAGACCTTAATCCTATAGAAAATTTATGGAGGGCACTGAAACTTTGATTTGCCAAGTGCCAGCCAAGAAACCTTAAGGATTTAGAGAAGATCTGTAAGGAAGAGCAGACCAAAATCACTCTTAAGATGTGAGCAAATCTGGTAACGAACTAAATGAAACGTCTTACTTCTGTTCTTGCCAATAAGGATTTATCCACCAAATACTAAAGTGTTACTAAACCCAGGACCCTGCATTCACTACATCTGATCTCTCACAGTACACAGAACATGGAAATGCAATTATTTTAGTAAATGTAAACTGGTAAATACCTTTTCTTATCAGCAGTTAGAGCAGTCTTGTGATTTTCTATCAGTGTTCAGCAGAGCACTGGTTAAAGCTTGTAGGAGGAGTTTTATTTCTGGTCCTGTGCTGATCACATGCACTCCCCAAGATAAAAAAAAAAACAATACACACCAAACTGAGCATGTGCAGAGTGTCTCCACATGATATATCTTATCAGGAGATAAGAGGGGGGCACTGGAAGGAGAGGATCCGGCAAGTCAGGATCAAACAGCATGTTTACACAATGCAGAGGATTAACCCCTTTGGTTCCACAGTGAGTATATCAAGCATGCTTTACTACATATAAAGACTTATTTATTTGTTGTGGGTTTAGTAACACTTTAAGTCGTGTTTTGCTTGGGAATCACATACATATTTTACTAGCTGAACTGCAACTCAATTTATAACACTGTATCATGTGTTTTTTCTGGATTTTTGGTTGATATTCTGTCTCTATCATTTAAAATGCATCAAAGATACAAATTATAGACCCTTAATTTCTTTGTGAGTGGGCAAACTTACAAAATCTGCAAGGGATCAAATAATTATTCTCCTCACTGTATATCACTGAATACAACATTCAAATATCAAAACATAAAGTGCAAGTATTATAAGGTGCAGTCCTTAGACTAAGTCTATATGGTGGAAATCACACAAATATGTGCGGTAAGAGGAAAAGTGCTCAAAGAAGAAGGAATCCTCCACCAGCATAGCGTATCCAATTCATGGGTATAGATACTACGGATCTAAATTAGGAAACATAAGAAGAATGTGCCCAAGAGTTTGCTCTGGATTGTTTACGTGTGTTCCTGAAGTTTACAGACCCAATTTGCACAATTTGCTTTCTTTTGTGGGCATTTAGGTGCCAAAAAGAAAAAATTCCAATATGTGCAAGACAGAACACATTGGGATATCATCTGCAAGAAAAACACTGCAGAGTTTCAACACAGCAAGTAAATATTTATTACTACTTCGAAGAAGTGTGCACCAATCGCTGCCTGGCCTGTAATCCCTGTCAAAGTGTCTATGATAATTAAAAGAGAAGTTCGAGTTTATAAAAAGAAAAAAAATTATACTCACCTAGGTGGATGTAGCATCGATCCTGCACTGCACTGAGAACTGAGAGATCAAACACGCTAATAACTCGGTTCTCCCTCTACGCTCTGAGCAGAGCCGTGACTATCAGTCACCGGCCCTCTGCTTTGCCCCTCCACTGCTTACTGGAGCACTAGGCTGTGGAGCAGATGGAAGGGGCTAGCTCAGGTTCTCAGGGACTCACTCAGAGGTTGAGCCAGCTGCCAGTCCAGGCATCTGGATGGATCCCGAATGTAAAGTAAACATCCAGAGCCTAGACTGGCTGAGTGACATCAGCAGACGGCGAACTTTAGCAGAACAAACTGCAGTCCTGTGATCCATGGAAGTAGGGCTAAAAAAGATTTGGCCCTATTTCTCCTTTAACCTGTCAACAATCGGCTCATGCACAAGCATTACAAATATACTGTATACACCCTGTTCCAAATTAATATGCAAATGATATTTTTCTCATTTACCTAAATAATTGATGTAAATAACAGTCAACATAATTCTCATGTTATCAACTATTAAGAGTACAATTCAAATTTTATTGATGACAGTTTTTTTTTTAAACATAAAAAAACTTACAATGCACTGTTCCAAATTATTACGCACCGTAAGTTTCAAAACACTTTATAGGTTGTAAAGAACTGAAAATTGTCATTTGTTGTGTTTGCAGCATATTTACTGAAATCAAAAGCTATTTCAATCAAACTTTTAACAACATTTTAACTTTTTAAACATTTTAACAGGTCACGTTACATTTTAACATAAGACCCCGTATTTGATACCAGCTTCGCAAGTCTTGCATCCATTGAACTTGTGCGTTTTTGGACAGTTTCTGCTTGAATTTGTTTGCAAGATGTCAGAATAGCCTCCCAGAGCTGCTGTTTGGATGTAAACTGCCTCCCACCCTCATAGATCTTTTTGCTTGAGGATGCTCCAAAGGTTCTCAATAGGATTGAGGTCAGGGGAGGATGGAGGCCACACCATGACTTTTTCTCCTTTTATCCCCATAGCAGCCATTGATGCAAAGGTATTCTTTGCAGCATGAGATGGTGCATTGTCATGCATGAAGATAATTTTATTACGGAAAGCATAGTTCTTCCTTCTGTACCAGGGTAGAAAGAGGTCAGTCATAAACTCCACATACTTTGCAGAGGTCATCTTTACACCTTCGGGGGCCCTAAGGGGCCGACCAGCTCTGTTCCTATGATTCCGGCCCAAAATATGACTCCACCACTGCCTTGCTGACGTCGCAGCCTTGTTGGCACAGGGTGGCAGTCCACCAACCATCCACTACTCCATCCATCTGGACCATCCAGTGTTGCACAGCACTCATCAGTGAACAGGACTGTTTGAAAATTAGTCTTCATGTATTTTTCTGCCCAATGCAGCCATTTTTGCTTGTGAGCATTGGTTAGTGGTGGCCAATGAGAAGGTTTATGCACAGCTGCAAGACTCTGGAGGACTCTACACCTTGATGTCCGTGGGACTCCAGAGGCACCAGCAGCTTCAAATATCTGTTTGCTGCTATGTAATGGTATTTTAGCAGCTGATCTCTTGATCCGATGCATGGATCTGGCAGAAATATTCCTCAATGTGCCTTTATCTGCACGAACCCGTCTGTGCTTTGAATCAGCCACAAATCTCTTAATAGTGCGATGATCACGCTTACGTTTTCGTGAAATATCTAATGTTTTCATACCTCTTTTCGGCAGCAGAGAGATCCTTTTTCTTCCCCATATTGCTTGAAAATGGTGCTCTGCTTAATAATGTGGAACACCCTCCTTTAGTAGTTTTTCCGTAAATTGGGCTCACCTGCCAATCTAATTATCACAGGTGTCCGAGATTGTTTTCAGTGATCAAAAGAGCCCTGAGACACAATGCCATCCATGAGTTAAACTGAAAAACAAAATATTTAATCTTTGTGACACTTAAATAGAATTTGCATAATAATTTGGAACAGGGTGTATATACTATATTGCCCAAAGTATTTAATGGAATTCCAGTCTTAGTCTGTAGGGCTCAATATTGTGTTGGCCCACCCTTTGCAGCTATAACAGCGTCAACTCTTCTGGGAAGGCTGTCCACAAGGTTTAGGAGTGTGTCTATGGGAATGCTTGACCATTCTTCCAGATGCGCATTTGTGAAGTCAGGCACTGATGTGGGGGACAAGAAGGCCTGCCTTGCAGTAGCTGCTCTAATTCATCCCAAAGATGTTCTATAGGGTTGAGGTCAGGACTCTGTGCAGACCAGTCAAGTTCCTCCACCCCAAACTCTCTCATACATGTCTTTATTGACCTTGCTTTATGCACTTTTGCGCAGTCATTTTAGAACAGGAAGGGGCCATCCCCAAACTGTTCCCACAAACTTGGGAGCATGAAATTGTCCAAAATGTCTTGGTATGTTGACGCCTTAAGAGTTACCTTCACTGGACCTAAGGGGCCAAATCCAACCCCTGAGAAACAACCCCACACCATAATCCCCGCACCACAAAACTTTACACTTGGTACAATGCAGTCAGGAAAGTATCGATCTCCTGGCAACCCAGACACGTCCATCAGATTGCCAGACAGAGAAGGTGATTTGTCACTCCAGAGAACACATCTCAACTGCTCTAGAGTCCAGTGACAGTGTGCTTTACACCACTGTATCTGATGTTGGATTGCACTTTGTGATGTAAGGCTTACGCACTGTTGTTGTGCTAATCTGAAGGCCACACAAAGTTTGGAGGTCTTTAGCTATTGACTCTGCAGACAGTTGGCGACTTCTTCGCACTGTGTGCTTCAGCATGCGCTAACCCTGCTCTGTCATTTTACATGGCCTACCACTTTATGGCTGAGTTGCTGTTGTTCCCAGTTGCTTCCACTTTGCAAGTGCAAGCAAGGACATTTCACAGATGGACTTATTGCACAGGTGGCAACCTATCACGTTACCACGCTTGAATTTACTGAGCTCCTGAGAATGACCCATTCTTTCACAAATGTTTGGAGAAGCAGTCTGTATGCCTAGGTGCTTGATTTTATACACCTGTGGCCAAGAAGGTGATTGGAACACCTGAATCCAACAATTTGGAGAGATGTTCCAATACTTTTGGCAATATAGTGTATTTTACACTGATCTTTTTTTTCGCTTGTAGATACTTTTCTAAACACTTTTTCACTAAATATATTCAGAGCCCATATAAGATGGGCTGTTTACCTGGAAATAATAAAATGATTGTATGTCTATGTAACATACCCAACTGGAGCAGAAAACACTGGTACAACTAATTTTGGAAGGGAGGGGGGCTGGCTTATATGGATATGTCCAGCCAACTGCCATTTTTCCCATTGCATAAAAATAATAATTCTATCAGTGCAAGCAAGCATCTTTTGGACACAGTCTCTTCCTAACATTTCCTAACATTTTATACTAACCTGCTCTGTGAAATAGTTTTGCACAGAGTAGCCCCAATCCTCCTCTTCTAGGGTCCCCCGTAGGAGCTCCTGATTCCTCTCCTTCTCCAACTGGCCACCATAGGAAGTCACTCCCTATAGTGGTCACTCATGTGCGTCGTTTCCAAGCCAGACTGTTTGCTTTATTCAGATACACGTGCACAGTGCTGGACCAAGATTGGGTTCAGGGGAGTATTGGGGGGGGGGGTCCTGCATGTAAAAGGTTTTTTACCTTTACGATACCTTAATGCAGAGAATGCATTAAGGTAAACATATTTTACCTTTACATCTTTGCACTTGATTAAACTATACCCGACAAAATAGTTGCTGGTTCAGTCGGTACTACCAAAAAATAAAACGAGTACACAGTAAAAAAGAAACTAAAATTATGAGTCAATACTGTCAGTAATAACTGAATACGATAAACACATTTTATATAGGTGATAACAAAGCTGACATTGCAATGCCTTGCCACATTTTTCATTTTTTTTAATAAAGTCTATAAATTTTAATCTGCCTATAGTAAAACTGCAATAAGCATAAGGTGCAAGCTCAGCTGATGCCACAGTTAATTACTATCACACCAAACACACAAGGCATGAAAACATAAACTGGCTACATCATAGGGCCCATATCACAGAGCACAAGTCTCTTTTTATGAAGATGTGTGCTTACCAAAGAGGTTATACATTTCTTTGCAAATCAACTAACCAGTTTTAATGATTTTGATGACTGCAGAATGTTAGTTTACTATCAGTGTACAATATACATAGAAAAAATTATACTGTATAGTCAAAATAATCAACTCAGCTCACAGCTAATAACTACCCCAGTGAGCATTTTTTTCTTATCTCCTTTTCTTTGTTGTTTTTTCCTGCTAATTATCCGTCTATGCGCCCTATTTACCCACAATAGTGGCTATTTTCTGTTGTTTTGTCCCCTAATCTTGGGATGGGATATCCCCAGGACTCAACTCAACCTCTATTTCACATTACATATGTTCAAATAGACTAGTGTCCTGCATTGTTGCATTAATTGTAGACTTTCTATAAAATGATGATTTGACTGTAACATCTTTCCATGTGAACACTGTTCATGCTTCTTGACACCTGTAAAAAATTTTAAATCCAATAAAAATTAAATAATAAATAAGACCAGCTTTATACACACATACACTTAGCAAATTGTGTGTTTATGTTTAAAACCTATGTTTCCATGAGTAATTTGTAACAATTTATGTACGTAGGGAAGCCATAATCACTCACTATAAAATCAGGCCTTGCTTCCTGGCTGTGTTTCATGGATTGTCTAATTTTACTGGTAATCTACAAAGCATGATCTGACAAAAAAAAAAGAAAAAAAATGCAAATTTCAGGTTTTAGTGTGCAATCTTTGAACAATAAAATATAGCCTGAGGGCTTTAACCCCTTCACGCTGACGTCACACAAATATGTGGCCTCACAGAACTGGACTTTTTCTCTGAGGGGCCGCATATTTGGGTACCTGTCTTTGTGCTGGGAGAAACTACTGTTTTCTCCCAGCACAAAGACCGGGGTGTCACTGAGAGCCCCGGGTCCCATTCCACATGATTGCTCATGATTCCACATGATTCGCTATCACAGTGATCAGTCACTGTGAAGGCCACCACCCTTGTTTTTTTTCTCTCTGAATGGAGGAGAGAGATACATTGTATCTCTCTCTCCTTGTATAGAGAAAAAAACTGTTTGTAAAATAAATAAATAAGTAAATATTTACCACTTACCCTCCTGAGGATTTACCCCCCTTCCTGACCAGGCAATTTTTTTCATTACGGCGCTGCGTTACTTTAACTGACAATTGCGCGGTCATGTAACACTGCACCCAAATTAAATTTATGTCCTTTTTCTTCCCACGCATTGAGCTTTCTTTTGGTGGTATTTGATCACCTGTGTGTTTTTTTATTTTTTGCGCTATCCATCCCCAGTGACACTAATACAGTGATCAGTGCTAAAATAAAGAACTGACACTGTACTAATGGCACTGGCCAGGAAGGGGTTAACATGAGGGGCGATCAAAGGGTAACTGTGTGCTGTTTTACTTGTGCCTGTGTCCATGTACTTCACTGTAAGCACACTGCTTTGCATGGCTGTGCTGTGCACAGCCATGCAAAGCAGTGTGCATGAGCTGACAGGGAGGAGAACTGTTTTGTTTACAAACAGTTCTCCTCCCCATCGGAGATGCTCGGCAATCACTGGGTGCTGGCAAGTAATCACCAGCTGGGTCCCAGTGATTGACAGCCGTGGCTACGATTGGCTGTGCGGGTAGGGTTCGCACGCGCCCCTACCCGGAAATGAAAAATCACGTGTGTGTGTGTATATATATATATATATATATATATATATATATATATATATATATATGAGTTTGCACACTCGTACCGCTATGTAGCAGTATTTCAGCTAGAAGGCATCGGGAAGCGGATAAAAAAATAAAGAAAAAATACCTAGATCAAGGTTTGATCTAGTTCAGTGCCAGGGTTAGTGTTTGGGTCAAGGTGAGGGTCCAAGGCCAGGAGATTTTTTTCTTAAATTGGTATTAGTGTCCGTGTCAGTGTGTTTTAGGTTAAAAAAAAACAAAATGCACACTATTGTTTCTGGGCTGTAGTACAGGTACAAACAACAAATAGCATACACATTTATGGTATCGCTGCAATCGTCAAGAGCTGAAAAATTTATTTTGGGTTGTTCTGAGTGGTAGGGTATGGTAGTAACAAGAAACATACAACTAAATTAAAAATAAAAGATTTGTTTTACTATTTTGGGCAAGATTTCCTTTGATAATAAAAAAAAAAAAAAATCAGGAGATATCCATTACCATTTACCACCAAATGAAAGCCCAATTTGTCCTGAAAAAAAACAAGGTATAGTTCACCTGGATGTACAAAGTAGTTGTGATGAAATGTACAGTTTTACTAACACATGTTGTAAAGTTGTAAAATTTTGCTTAGGCTTTAAGATTTGTTTTACTCTTAGGCGTGAAGGGGTTAACAGTAAAAGGCATGTGTAAATCTGTAGCATTTGTATTACAGAAGGTGTAGCCCAGAGGTCAGCAAACCCCTGAATCATGTGCCAGGGGTGGAACCCAACACCTTTTTCTGCTGCAATGACGAATGGCCCAAGCACTTCTCTCATGAAAGCAAGCCTATGGTGAAGGACACTTGAGGCTGTGTTTGAGTAAGCTTACCAAATCGGAGTTGAGTCCTGAGCTGGTCCACCTTCTATAACTGCCAAAGAGAGGTCTTAGATGTTTTTTTATCTCCAGTCTTGTCTTGCTCCTTGACACACACTTACCCTTTCCCATCCTAGCCCTATTGCACAATGCTGCCGGCTCTGCACCCTCCAGTCCACACTCCCTCCTGACTCTCCGAAATACAACTGCCATCCTAGCTCCATTTCATACTTCTACCAGCTCCCCAGTTTGCACTCTGTCCTGTGTACACACCCGCCCTCCTTTCATCCTGACTCCTCAGCACACTGCTACTAGATTTTTGCACTCTTTTATCCCCTCTGCGATGCATTTCCATAGTGCCACCTATCAATAGATCCCGATTCAGGACATCCTTACTACTCCTGTGTGAGGAGAATAGCCTGATAAGATCTAATGCATGATAGCCTATAGACCTGACAGTGGCCCTCAGGCCACCCAATGGCTCACCTAGTAGCGGTAGCACTGTAGTCAAAAGACTGTTAACCCTTCAATCCCCAGAGCTCACCTCCCTCAGACCTTCCCACAGAGGAGAACACTATTTTTATTATCCAAGTCAAAATTCCCCATCCAAGGTCACCAAGAACCCCAGACATGATTTATGCTGACTGCAGCATACATGTTTGGTATATACATGAGTAGGCTCAGACTGTATTAAACCATACCCAATATTTACCATATATTACCCGAGCTCACTTGTCGCAGGGATGGGGGTTCTAAGCTCCCTAAGGTGTCCCCATTTTCTCAAATTCTAAAAATGGGAGGTACGATGGGAGTCTAGAGGGTTGTGGGGAGACACTGGGGGGAGATTAAATATTGGGGGGGACAGTTGGTGGTGGGTGGGGGGTACCATCAGGTAGGTTGTACAGTCCCCATGAGCACAGAAAATGGAATATCAGTTACTGTTATCAGCAACTTCCCTCTGCTAGGATCACCTCTTTTACATAGAGGACATGGAGTCTGATTGGTCCTAACCTAGCAGGGGATATTGTGACAATGTGTAAATAAACCTATATGAAATTACTGCTACTGACATAAAAAAATGTATGTTTGACACATATATACAGGGTGTTATCACCTCTGCATATATTAAATATTTGTACAGCCCTGCTGTACCTAATGGTCCACCCTGCCCTGCTGACAGAAAAACTAATTATTAAAACAATCAAATAAATTATATATATATATATATATATATATATATATATACATACATACACATTTTTTTTTTTTATTGTAAGAACTAGCATCAAATGGTAGAGTTTTTTAAAGCACACATCAACTCGCTTCTTCTTTTTAAAGGCCTTTTTGCCCAATTTTATTTAAAAGAAAAGTTTCATAACATGCGTTTCCCACGCAGGGGTGTTCACCATGAAAACAAACAAAACAAAATTCAGCCTCCTGGCTCTCTTTATCAGCCCTGCTGGTTAGCAGTATCTCCATTTATATGGGTCTCCCAGATCAATGGCTAGTCCCAGCACACAGCGTTGCATGCACACAGCCTTCTTCCAAAATATGGCTTTTTGCACACAGCTAACAGCCTCTTGCTGCTCTGGCTTCCACCTCTCCTACGTGGAGCCCTCCTGACTCCTGGCAATGACCTCCTGTCTGCCGGGGTGGAGCCCAGAATCATGGTTTGGACTCTACAAAAAGGCCTGCACACACCTGTGTAATCAGTGTGCTGGATGCTTTCAAAACATGGACCCAGGATTGGAGATTTCATCCCTCCCAAATCTCCAGGCCACAGTTTCCAAAACGGGCTTTACAAACCAAAGAGGAAACCGACAACCCAGTTTCCTCTGCATTAAGAGAACTGCCTGGAGCCCCTCAACCTGCATGGTTGTGAATCCTGGGTTAAAACCTTCATTTTCACCGTAGCAGGATACCGCACTGCATATATATATATATATATATATATATATATATATATATATATATATATATACATATATATACATTAGATGATTGTCCTGGCAAATTGCAGCCATCCCAGATTCTCATATCTGAAAATGATATATCTTGTGGAACTACCACCAACAGAATAAGATGCAAAGGGGGAGATAAACTGAAAATGGTGCACAGCTGGTGCATAAAACCGGGGAAGCTGTGCATAACCAATCAGCTTCTAACTTTAGCAATTAAGCTTTGACAGTAAAACCTGGAAGCTGATTGGCTACTATGTAGAGATGCACCAGATTCTGTGTGCCAGTAACAGTTTTAGTAAATCTCCCCCAATATGTACACATTATATTAAAGAGTATGTAAACCCAACATTTCATATTCCTAATATGTGCCTGCTGTACCATGTACTTGTATGAAAAAGTATCCTGTTCTCGTATTGCTTCCTTTGTGTGAAATCCCTGGTGTTCCTGCCAGTCCTTCTGCTTTCCTATTGAAAACTGACCACATTAAACAGAAAAAAACACTGTGGTCAGTTCCCTAGCTATGTTGGGAACTCAGTGTACTCTCCTCCAATGATTAGATTTGTCCTGGCACATCCCCCTTGCACAGCCTTTCACTGGGAGGATCAGTGTACTGCTGTTTCTCCTTCCGCACCTCTTATTCAGCTGAGAACAGAGGCAATGTGATCACTTATCAAAAAAAGGGAAAAACAGGTATTTATGAATTGTTTTATATCTATACACAAATGTTTTGCCTTTCATTTCTATTTTATACTGAATGGGTTGTTTTACAAAGTGAGGGTTTACATATTCTTTAACTGTAATTGTAAAGTCCACATCCATAGAGAAAATATTTTCAGTATACATGTACAAACTTTCCAGTACTAACCTACGTTAAATTGTGATCAGTTTTGAAGAAACTTGACCATTAAGGCAGATCGAGCTTATCATTCTTCAGTAAATCATATGCTTTTGTTTAAATACATATGTAAGAAAAATTAATGCAGCATACTGCATTTTTTTCACATGTAAACATACAAGAATCAACAAATGCACTGCAAACGCATGTACAGGCAACTCATTTTAAAAAAAAATCTCCAAAAAACATACCACATAGCAACAAACATGTACCACAAACGCGTTAAAAATGCATATACACGCATATACGGAACTGCACACTAAACACAGGACATGTAGTCTTAAGAAGGTTCAGTTTAATTACTCCAAGTAAAAAACACAAGCAAAATTCAAGACATCAGTGGATAATACTGAATGATGTACAACGTAAGGACAGAAAAGCAGAAAGCGTAAGATGCATCAACATCTCAGATTGCTGCTGAAGAGAATTAGACGACATAATAAACATGTCTAATGGCAAAACATATTAATGGCAACTATTTCTCAACTGAGGCTTTCAGGATTAGCACTTGTTTCAATACTAAGCCTGACAGATTGTTTCATCTGACCTGAGACTGTCAATTTTAATGTTTGACGCAGACATCTCCTCTATCAATTATGTTCAATCAATTATAGAGATTTTAACATCAACCGTCTTAAAGACTTCGGCCGTGAATTACAGATAACGATTTGATTGTGCTCTGCTAAAATGAAATGATGTGTTTGGCAAAAAACAATAATACTGTAGACCTGACATGCAGACATCCAAATTAGTTTTACCATGCCATCTAAAACATTTTAGGGGCAATTCAACTTTATTATGTGTAAAACGTTCCTATAAACCTTATACTAATTAGAATATTATGTCAGATCCTTATAAAAGTAAATTAATTTCAATCCACATGTCACAGTACTTATGGCAATGTAAAGTATATGTTATACTGGTGATAATATAGTCCTTTATTTGAAGGTCAAGTTAAAACAAAATAAAATAAATAACCCTCTTGGTTTTACAGCCACCCTATGGTCTCAAACACCCAATGGCTTGATATCACTTTGAGGTTATTCAAAAGAACCTTATGCCAGATGCAGCCCTATCTCTCCCTTTCCCTTCTGTTGCCATCATTATTTTGCTCAGTATCAGAATCCATGCACATTAGCTCAAAAAGCCGCTCACAGCAGCAGCATTTAGCTTTTTTTCTGCCTCTAGAAGCAACTAATGTTATTCTATGTGCCCATGCACACTTTGTAGTCTAGAGACATATTTAACCACCGGGCACTGATACCCCCTTCCTGCCAAGGCCAATTTTCAGCTTTCAGTGCTGTCGCACTTTGAATGACAATTGCACGGTCATGCAACACTGTACCCTTATGACATTTTTATAATTTTTTTTCACGCAAATAGAGCTTTCTTTTGCTGGTATTTAATTGCAGCAGGGTGTTTTATTTTTTAAGCTATAAACAAAAAAAGAGCAAAACATTTGGAAAAAAAATGTTTTTTCTTTGTTTCTATTATAAAATTTTGCAAACAGGTAATTTTTCTCCTTCACTGTTGTGCATTGATGAGGCTGCACTGATAGGCGGCACTGATAGGTGGCACTGATGAGCTGCAACTGATATGTAGCAATGATGGGCACTGACTGGCGGCACTGCTGGGCACTGATGGATGGCACTGCTGGGCACAGGTGGGTGGCACTGGTCATCAGTGCCCTGATGATCAGTACCGATCTCTTTTCTGATAATTGCCGGTTCTCGGCAGCACTTTCCTCACGCTGTGATAGCATGAGGAAAGTGCAGCTGACAACCGGCAACTGCATTTACCCAGTGATCGCTGTGTCATTGGACACAGCTGATCACATGGTAAAAGGCTGCTGTGATTGGCCTTTTACCACATCACGTGATCAGCTGTGTCCGTAGGACACAGCGATCACGGAGATCGCTGGGTGCCCGCAACTCAGGGCACACAGGAGGGTGCGTTCTGGGAGGTTGCCATATGACGCCCTCCCAGAACTGGACAACCGCGCTGTAGCCATGATTCGGCTATAGCTTGGTTGTCAAATTAAGCAGAAAATAAAACCCTTCAGGTTTGCGTTCTTGAGAGTTATATTGCGGCAGAAAAGAAAAATGCTGAATGCTCCTACAGGCTCCTAAACACCACCATGTCCTTAACTGATGACTCATCAGCTGTCAGCGGGATGAGAATGCTGGCATTAAAAAAGATTTAAAAATAGATTTTAAAAATGTGTGGGTCCCCCCCATTCACACGAGACCCTTTGGGACTAGTACAGATTTTGAGGGGAACCTCATGTCAAAATAAAAAAAGAAAACCGGCATGGTGTTCTCCCCCAATCCATACCAGACCCTTAGGCCTGGTATTGATTTTGAGAAGAATCGCATGCCAGAAATTAAGAAAAAAATAAAACAATATAAGGTCCCCCTCCAAAATCCATACCAGGTCCTTATCTGAGCATGCAGCCTGGATGAGCACCCCCCCCCCTTCCTGACCATACCCTCAACATGAAGGGGGCCTGTGGGTGGGGGGGCTTATCAGAATCTGTAAGCCCCCTTTAAAAAAAAATCCCAGATCCTGGCCCCCACCATGTGAAAGAGTATGGGGTACTCATTCACAAAAAAAGAGTAGTGTAAATAAAGACAGGAGCCAGTTCCTTAAAAAAAAAATTAATTGTCCCCTGGTATAGATCCATCGGCAATCACGATGAATGCCGCTCCGCCGACTTGATGCTGGCTCCCACCAACTGACCGCTTCGCATCATAGCTGCCGGTAAACGAACTAAGGAGGTGGAGCAACCTGGTGACATCACCAGGTGACCCTGCCCCTTTGTTGGACAGGACAAGATGGGTTGATGACGTCATAAGGGGGCGGGCGTCACCAGGTGGCCCCTTCGTTTATTTAGCTGCAGCTATGAAGCAAAGTAGTCAGTCGGCGGAAGCCAGCGGGAAGATCTTTTTTTTTTCTTTAACTTGGGTTGGTGGAACGGCGTTCATCGTGGCTGACAATGTAAAGTATATGATCTACACAGGGGGGCAATTTCTTTTTTTTTTTACAATTTTTTTAATAAAGGACTTGTCAAAAACTGGCTCCTGTCCTTATTTACACTACTCTTTTTTTGTGAATGAGTATAAGTACTATGTACCACATACTCATTCACACAGAGGGAAGATGGGATCTGAGGGCCCTCTTGCTAAAGGGGGCTTCCGGATTCCATAAACCCACTGCCCGCAGATCCCCACAACCATCACCCAGGGTTTTGGGAAAGAGGCCCTTGTCCCCATAAACACAGGGACAACGTGCTTTGGAGGAGAGCTCACCCTTCCACAAAGAACCAACCCATTTTGAGGGCATGTGGCCTGGTATAATTCTGGGGGGGGGGGGCACTTGCTAGTCTCTCCCTATCTCAGCCTCTTGGTGTGCATGTTCTGCCATTTTTTTTTTAAGTTGGCATGGGTTTCCCCTTAAAATCCGTACCAGACAAAAAGGTTCTCCCCCCCACGCAGTTTGAAACATAAAATTACTCCCAGCATTCTTTTGTTTACATTCAGCTGTCAGTGGTGAATCCCGCTGACAGCTGATGAGTCATTGGTTGTCAAGCATGCGACAACCACCCACTCGTTAACAACTTGCTATCCGCTGCTAAACATTGGCATAGAAGGGCTAGAACAGATGTTTGAGCAGCACGTGCCATGCCTTACCATACTTTTACTATGCACTGACTAGGCATTCACATCAATTTCTTTTGAGGAAACAAACCAAAGAACAAGGAAATGACAAATTAACACTAACTTTCTTTTGAGTACACTTCTACAGATCACAGGTGTACATGCAGTTCTTACAACACTTGTGACCCATTTTCAGCTGACAATGCTATACTAAAGCCCACTGTCCAATGACGTCACTCAGCTGGTCCAGGCCCAGAAAAGCTTTACAGTTGGGATCCACGCAGATGCTTGGACCGGCAGCTGGCTCAGCCGCTCAGCCAGCCGCTCCAGCCTCCTCCAAAGCCTGGCGCTCCAGGGAGTACTATAGGGGCACAGCAAAAAGCCATGACTGACAGTCACTACTCTCTGCTCACTGAAGACTGAGAACTGAGCAATCAGCGGTCCTTGATCGTTCAGTTCTCAGTCTTAGAAGCGGAGTGGGACAGATGCAGCTGGGATGGATGCTGCATTTACCTAGGTCAGTATATATTTTTTGTGAATCCCAAACTTCTTTTTTAAAGTCCTTGTGCTATAGTGTTACCACATACACACACAAAAACAGTACAAATGCATCGGTGAACTTTCAAATTCAGTTTTTAAATTTCAGCACCTATCAAAAAAAAAGCAATTTCCAAAATCGTGGATTCACTTCAGTCTTTTTTCTTGATTTGTTTTTTTGTGTAATGTTTATATCCCAAAATATCTATTGCTCAGAGAAGGTTAAACTTTTTTTAATTGATAATAAAACTAATAAATTGAATGCAGCATCCCTACTGTGAAAAGACAAAATACTGTTTGCTGTAACAAGATGACTGGAAATTTAGCTCGCTGCTTCCATCTCATAGAAATAACATAAGCGGCATAATCTTTTCACATTACAAACCGTTAAAAAAATATTTATATATTGACATAAATGTTTGGCTTTCAGGCCACTTTTATCCAGACTGCTCCTGAAACAATGCAGGGAAGAAACTGCTAAAGGTTTTAACTGAGGTCAAACAAGACTTCAGTCAGAACAACCACTACATTAATGAGGCACATTTATCACAGCTAATTATTTAGCTGAGTTTTTTCATTCTTAAAAAGAACCAGCCAGCAACGGGTATTTGTAATAACTGGAACATCTACTCTTGTTTTACAGTACTCACGCTCTATAATCTCACTCTTTTGTTTATTAACAAATAGCTATGTAGCTGTAGAAAAATATAGTCTGTTGCAAAAAATGTAATCCCTTGCTGCAAATATGTGTGGCTAAACAAAACTTTAAAAAGTAAAGTAGAAATGAAGATTAGTTGGCTAAATCTGGTCATTTTATGTCATTTTACACATTTAGCAGGTCAAATGAGACAGAAGCTCAACGGTGACCTCTTGTGTTCTTTCTATTATGACAAATAATAATTAACAATATTGGCTATACATGCAGATCTTTAAAGATTTATCACACCTTGATACTACAATGGAGAATATAAAGTATGTTTACTGCTACCTAAGCAGGTGTGGGATTATAAAATTCAGGTAGTAGATCCAATTCAGCTTTAGCGTTAATTATTTACTGACACTTAAATCATGTTTTATTTATTTTGTTTAATTACTGTTTACTTTTCATGTGAATCAGCATGATCGCATTAAGATCAAATCACTTGTATTCATAGCTGATCACTGCAACAGTAAGTGGCTGCCATACATTACAAAGCAATTTGCCTGGGACACCATTTGCAGACAGTTACATGGAAATGCATTCTTATATCCTAAGCGTATGCTATGAATCCAGATCTGGAGCTTATTTTGCACATAGTTTTATGACCAAGAAAGCACAGGTGGGAACAGTACCACTTTTCAAAAGACTTGCATGCCCTAGTCTTTGTTGTAGAAAGGTGCACCATCTTTTTGGTCTCACAGCCTCTGAAATCTCTTGTGTGTTTAAGGCAGTGTTTCTCAACTCCAGTCCTCATGGACCCCCAACAGGTCATGTTTTCAGGATTTCCATTATTTTGCACAGGTGATTTGATCAGTTTCACTGCCTTAGTAATTACCACAGCTGTTTCATCTGAGGGAAATCCTGAAAACATGACCTGTTGGGGGTCCATGAGGACTGGAGTTGAGAAACACTGGTTTAAGGCAAAGGTCAAAGCCAGAATTCGACAACCCCGTAGCAGAAAGTCCTAGAAATCTGCTGAATCTCCCACTGCAATGCTGCCACTTACTGACAACACTGAATCCCTCTTTCCTGTCAAAGACAGATTTTGTACTTCAATTCTCTATCTTAGGAACTTTTCTAAAGGTTCAGTTTTTTTTTTAAATAACAAACATGTCTATAATTACCTACGGTGTGCAGTGGTTTTGCACAGAGCAGCCCTGATCCTCCTCTTCTTGGGTCCCTTGCCGGTGCTCCTGGCCCTTCCTTTCTGCCAAGTGCCCCCACAGCAAGCAGCTTGCTATGGGTACAGCCGCTGCTCCGTGTGTCAATTCACACACGGAGCTGTGGTTTGGCCCCGCCCCTCTCTCTCTCTCTCCTCATTGGCTGACTGGCTGTGATTGACAGCAGCAGGGGCCAATGGCTCACGCTTGCTGACTCAGCCAATGATATGGCAGAGACATGGGACAGCCAAGGCTGTCACGCACATCGCCGGATTGCGATGGGGCTCAGGTAAGTATTGAGGGGGCTGAAGCACTGCTGCACACAGAAGGTTTTTTACCTTCATGCATAGAATGCAAGAAAGTAGAAAACCTTGATCCTTTACAACCACTTTAAACAAACACAGCAGCTCTGTTTGACCTATTCTGGCAGTCAATGCTTTAAACATCTTTTTAAAGACCACAATGTTTTGCATTAAATCAGTTCTTTTGGTGGTGGTCTCTTTTCGCCAAAAATATTTTCTGACCTCAATAGATATTCAGGAAGCATTCCTTATTGCACCCATTTGGGGGGCAGTACTCCCTGGTGTACCTGTTTTCTCCATTAGAGGAGGATCCAGACAGTGCTTCTCATTTCTTTAAAGTGACCAAAACTGACCTTGTTTGTCTGGTTGCCAATGCTCTGTTCCAGCTTTTGCACAAAGCAGACCTTGTTTCTGGACACGATTCTACATTCTGCCCCTCAGTCACTGGCTATAAAAGGCATTATTGTTGAAACCTATGTGTTGAGAGAGAGAGATCTCTCACAGGCAGTGATTACCATCGTACTTTGAGCTCTTAAACGATTTTTCTAGAAGGAATACCATCATACTTAGAGGGCCTGCTTCCAACAATAAATGAGTCACAATACTGATTGGGTTGGTGGTGTGGTCAGAGGATCATCAAGAACCAAGATTCAGACAAAACAGTTTAATCAGAAGCTTTTTCTAAGCTATGTCTGACATATACCTCCAAAGAATGTCTGTATCATCAGAGATTGTGCGACCAACACCTTGCCATCATTAGACTGATTATGCTATTATTTAAACGTACAGTATTTTTCATCTCGGATCCAAATTAAATATTTTCAATTTAGCAACCTAAAACAATGCATATAAAAGTAACAATATGTGATGTTTATTAACCTAACACTCAAAAATAAATGGATGTATGTAAATGACATGCTGGAATTCAGCAGCAAATTGCAAAACCTATCAATGCATGTCTTCAAGATTACAGCTGGCACTACAGACAAGCCACAGTATAGATCCTGTTCTGCTTTTAATTAATTGAACATGGCAAACATGGAAAGGAATGTTCTGGCTCTTTACATTTTTTTTTCTGAATATACAGAAATGTCAATATCTTATTAGTAGGATATTTTATAGATCTTCAGAGAAGGGGAACATTTTGTTTTGCATAAAAGCACTATTACATTTGGTAAAGTTACATAGAACGTGTGCATGCTCAGTTGGGGTATGGTATAGGAGCAAAAGTGTATGTAAACCTACATGCAAAGGATATATTTTTTTGATCCTCCACTGATCTCCATCATCTGTGCAAAATGAGCTGCAGAACTGAAACTCAGCTAGGATAACAGCCAACACAAAGCAAAGTGGTCAATCTGTTTTCTTTCTCTGGGGGGAAACAGTTAAAGTGATTCTAAAGGTTAAAAATAACAAATGTCTATACTTACCTGCTGTTTGCAGTGGTTTTACACAGAACAGCCCCGATCCTCTCTTCTCGGGTTACCCGCAGGCTCTCCTGGCCCCTCCCTCTTGTCCGGTGCCCCCACAGCAAGCAGCATGCTATGGGGGCACCCGCTGCTCTGTTTGCCCATTCACACACAGAGCCGCGTCTCAACCCCGCCCCCTCTCTTTTCATTGTTTCATTGGCTGAGATTGACAGCAGTGGGAGCCAATGGCTCCTGCTTCCTGCTCAGCCAATGGAAAGAGGGAGTCCTGGGATAGCCGAAACTCCAGTGCACATTGCTGGATTGAGAGGGGGCTTAGGTGAGTATTAGGGGGGCTGGGGGGTATGCTGCACAGAGAAGGTTTTTTACCTTCATGCATAAAATGAATGAAGGTAAAAAACCTTGAGCCTTTAGAACCACTTTAAAAAGTAGAAATTCATTTGGGAGTGTAGAATGGCTAATCAGGCTGTTTCAATTGTCATATTGTTGATCAGAGGGAAAAACCTTAGTAGACGGCTTAATTCTACAGGAACCCAGTGATGAGATTTAGCGACTTAATGCCCGCATGGATACAGCTCTCCATGCCCCCTTTCTGCCAAGAGGAACAATCCTCTGATAGATCTGAATTGTTCAAACAGGGAAAAGAAGCAGTGCTACATTCATGTCCCGTGGAGGGCCAGCGTGAAGCTCATAAGACCAAAAACTCGGAATCAAGAGACTAAAAAGGAGATTGGGAGTTATTCCCTTTGAGTCCTTTATGAGTGGAATTTTAAGATACTCAAATTTTACAATGACTGACAGTAGCAAATGCAACACAGAAGTGTTAATGGAAGTTACACCTGAGGGTTTCACAGAACAGGGTCAGAGGTGGATGCAGAAATGAGCAGTTTAGATAAGAATCTGGTGGATGCAGAAGTGAGAAGAACCAGCTGACCTCATAGAGTGATTACACCTGAGTGCTGTCAAACTGCAAATTACACACAGCAAAAAAAGAAAATAAAGTTTTCAATGAGAGTTCATATGTGTCCACACTGTAAATGGTCCTCTTTTTGGTATCAGACATGTTGCCAGCATTAGCAGAAAGCTGAGCAAAGAGACATGGGCAATGAATGTACATTTAACAGGGAAACCACACTGTGAGCTAAAGGAACAAAATCACATCAAAGCCCCTTCTAAGCAGAGGGCAAAACACAGTGCAGACCCTGGTACATGGGTGCAGAACTTAGACTGTAGTAGCTAGAAGAAGAAAAGAAAATGAGGCAACAGAGTAGTTGCAGTTGATGTACTTTAGGGACCATCACCACTTAGAGAACCATCACTGGCTCAGAACCTAGCCTCTTGCATTAAAGAGCAAGTCCTGCTATGATCCAGCAATATTCAACGCCGTGCTTGAGTTGTGGCCCCACTCCCTGCTAACCTTGAGTATTGACCTATAAATTATAATAGGCCAAACACACTTTTAAATGGACTATGTAGCCTCCAAATTTCTGATCCATAGAAGTGGTCCTTCCATGTGCTATGGCTTCATTGGACCTTTGGCTCCAAAACCATGCACAATAAAGCAAAAATATACTGTAGTGCAACACCATTTTTTAAAATTACTAAGTATACGCACTCAGATATGCACTCACATTAAAGAAAAAAATGTGCTCCAAAGTGTAATAATCAATTATTTGCATTGCTCCACTGTGCCGACGGAATCGTAGTGTTTCCCATCACCGCATCGTTTCACCTTCTTCCTTGACCTATCAAATAGGTCATACACACTTAAGGATACTAAACAACGTCTGCTGATCTACTGCTGGTCTTTAGTGAATATTTCCTTGACTCTGGCCCTTTAAGGGAACGGTCTCCAGGATATCCAGTGGGATTATGTGGTCTCGTCTAATGTTAGAGCAACACAGATCTGGTATTCCTTCACCAGCATGCTGGGCCCCGCTTCGCTCCTCCCTCCACAAAACTTTGCTGGATCTTCACCCGGTATGTCCTCAACTCAGTAAGGACACACCTGGATCAGATCTGGATTGGATCAGGCTCAGGTAAGAATAATTTGAGGCTGGGGTGATCCTGCAGCAAAGAAGATTTTTTACCTTAATGAATAAAATGCATTAAGGTAAAATAAACCTCAATGCTTTAGAATCACTTTAAGTATCAAACTGATTGGCTGAATTTGCTCCAGACTCTCAAGCATCTAAAAAGATCAAAAAATTTTGAAAACCATTTATCATTTTCCTTCCACTTCACAATTATGTGCCACTTTGGGTTGATCTATCACTTAAAATCCCAATGAAAACATACGTTTTTGGTTGTAACATGACAAAATGTGGAAAATTTCAAGAGGTATGAATACTTTTTCAAGGTACTGTACCTACTTTTTCCACATTAGAAATCTATATTTTTGTTAATTTAGATTATTAGAATCAATGTTCCATATCAAGTTTATGTGTAATTTGTTCAAAATAATAGCAGTCAGACATCACTAACCTGATCAATCACTGTTTTTGGTAGAAATGATATTTCTACATGGCAAATAATTTACATGCAGGTGTAGTAGAGTAATAGAAACCCAACAGACCCAACAGTCATGACATGCATGCTGCTGATTCTGTGTAATTGAATCACTAATTGAAAGGGGCATGTTCAAAATAATAGCAGCGTGGAGTTCTATTAGTGAGATCATTCATTCTTTGAAAAACAGGTGGCAATTATTGCCCTTATTTAAGGAAGGCAGCAAATGTTGTACATGCTGGTTACAGTGCATTTCTCTCTGAAATTCTGAGGAAAATGGGTTGTTCCAGACATTGTTCAGAAAAACAATGTACCTTGATTAAAAAGTTGATTGGAGAGGGGAACACATATAAAGAAGTGCAGAAAATGATAGGCTGATCAGCTAAAATGATCGCAAATGCTTTAAAATGACAACCAAAACCTGAAAGACGTGGAAGAAAGCGAAAAACTACCATTCGAATGGATACAAGAATAGCCAAAATGGCAAGGACTCAGCCAACAATCAGCTCCAGGAAGATCAAAGAAGGTCTAAAATTACCTGTGAGTACTGTTACAATTAGAAGACCCCTATGTGAAGCCAAGCTATCTGCAAGAAGCCCCCGCAAAGTCCCACTGTTGAAAAAAAAGACATGTGCTGAAGAGGTTACAATTTGCCAAAGAGCACATTGACTGGCCTAAAGAGAAATGGCGCAACATTTTGTGGACTGATGAAAGTAAGATTGTTCTTTTTGGGTCTAGTGGCCGGAGACAGTTTGTCAGACGACCCCCAAACACTGAATTCAAGCCACAGTACACTGTGAAGACAGTGAAGCATGGTTGCGCAAGCATCATGATATGGGGATGTTTCTCATACTACGGTGTTGGGCCTATTTATCACATACCAGGGATCATGGATCAGTTTGAATACATCAGAATACTTGAAGAGGTCATGCTGCCTTATGTTGAAGAGGAAATGCCCTTGAAATGAGTGTTCCAACAAGACAACAACCCCAAACACAGCAGTAAACGTGCAACATCTTGGTTCCAGACCAACAAGATTGACGTTATGGAGTGGCCAGCCCAATCCCCAGATCTTAATCCAATAGAAAACTTGTGGGGTGACATCAAAAATGTAGTTTCTGTGGCAAAACCAAGAAATAGAAAAGAACTGTGGAATGTAGTCCAATCATCCTGGGCTGGAATACCTGTTCACAGGTGCCAGAAGTTGGTTGACTCCATGCAACACAGATGTACAGCAGTTCTCAGAAACAGTGCTTATACAACTAAATATTAAGTGATTAAAAGGAAAGCAAAATCTTCAAACATTTTTCAGTTTATATAGTGAATGTTTAAGTTTGTAAAGAAGAATACAAACACTGCTATTTTTTTGAACAGTCTAATATTCACTTTTCTTCAACTTTTTTAGAGGAACAACACAAATTTGATATATTTTTCTTCATATTTTGATTTGAAACAGAATGTGTAGAGTTCCCAATGCATTTTTGCGTATGGAAATAAAAGCTATTAGAAGGATTTTGAGCTTTATTCACTTTTTTCAACACACTGCCTGTTCAGTGGTGTGCATATTTTTTTTTACATGACTGTACTTACAACTACTGAGAAAAGAGTAAGTATGCACTAATGTACTAATTGTTTTTAATCTCCAATCTGAAGTTTTGCAAAACATCCATATATAATGGGAAGGCTTTAGTTCTGCTCTAAAGAAAAATTTAAATCTGCTATGAAAGCCTAATATGACAGATGTGGGCAGTACAGGTATCTGTCAATTCTCTGTTTCCCTGGGGAAAACAAAGGTTGTTTGAGAGTAGCTCATGCACACCAATAAAGCTTTTTAAAGGATAGCATCTTCCATTCATATCTGAGCAGATATCACCAGCTTCCCAATTTGAGGCAAGTTTATACATGGGCAAACATAGGATCAAAAATAAAAACCTGCTTATCCTTCAACACATTAATATATATCTCCCTTGAAAAATTATGTGTGCTTCAAACAATTTTCAACCAATTTTAAAATAAAATCTGCAAATCAGGGTCTTCTTACCTGTTAAAATTATCTTTAGCCTTGCCATGTCTTTAGCTTGATTGAGAAATTCCTTTGCCTTCTTGTATTCATAGTAGTACAGAGACACATATCCACACTCCAGTTGAAGTTGCAAAAATAAATCTTGGGCTCCTTTTTCCAAAAGCAAATCTCCAATTTTTTGAACTGTGACAAAAGTACAATGTGAATGTGCAATAACAGCTTTATTCAAATAGCATACACTACATTGCATTAAAGGGCACACCATATTTATACAAAAATATTATAATACTAAGATATAATTTGATAAAGAGAATTGTGATACCACATACATTTACATAGCACTGATGTCACTCCCACAACATTTAACTTTTATTAACACTCACAGTTCAATCTTTCAAAAAGTTTTGACTTAAAAAACATGCTCTTGTAGCAGTGAGAAAACATGTGAACTCATGAAAACAGCTTGCTTTCCTTTACATTAAATAAATAAATATTTAGAATTAGCTTTCCCATTAGATCAATAAACAAAGTTTCTACTACACTAGCTTACACAGTATAGTGCAAAAACATTAAGAATTCAATCTTATGTCTAATGTTACAATATTGGCAAGTTAGTCCATTCCTCACCACCTTCAAATCATTAATATGTCTCTGAAATATGTAGTGGTTGTATATTAAACACTGGTCATTCAAATATACTCTACAAACTGGATTTTGACATCTGCAATTACATCATTAGAAGTGTCTAAAAAAAGTTCTCGGTAAAGTAACCCAGAAGGGGTTTGTTTTTAACTGACATCATTCTAACACCCTGGTGGCCAACCTACATCCCTCTGACACTTACTGTGTGGCCGTCAGAACCTCCACAGACAGTAGAAAGTGTTTTGGTGCTTACACAAGCCAGTGAAAGAATAATATTCTTTAGACTAGTTTGATTTATATCTTTAATTGCCCATTTTTTCTGGGTTTTCCATTTTCTTTCTCTAACAAAAGAACTCCATGACAGGCAAAAAAAAAAAATCACCCATTAGTACATCCCACTACACAAACACTAAACAGTTAATAAAATTTTGAAAATCCTTACCATTTAGGAGAAAAGTCTAATTGAATTTTAATGGCCTCATCTCTCTAATTTAAAAGATAACAGTGTCTGCTCTGACAAGAAGGTGTAACAGCAGAGGTTACATCATATTCTCTCCTCTCTCTCTCTGTGCAGTAAAAGGAAACTACAGTTCCCATTAACACAGGGAATTGCCGCAAATGTGGATGGGTACACTAGACCTGTACATGTTGAATGTGTCTGATAGTCTTTTGGTCCACCCACCACTGCAAGTGGAGCTGAATTACATCCCTGCTTCCTGGAGAAATAACTACAGAAGGGATGTGCCAAGACCAGTAGCTGGGGGCACAGGAGGCATAGCAGTCACCGGTCTTACAAACAGGAAACCAAAGAGAATTAACAGTTTGATTTGAAAATGTATAGGCTATTTCAGAGCAACTACTAAGTGAACCAGAAGATGGATGACATATTCAGTGAAGGTAGGAATTCAGCAACAAGGACATGTAAAGAAGTTTTTTGCCTGGAGTTCTGCTTTAAGCTCATCTTTTATAATTGGATTTGCTGAGAAAAATACCAAACAGAGGACACATAATTTTAAAGGCGGCTCTAGGGAGCACAAATGTGGAATAAAGGTAGCACTGATTTGTAAAGGGGCTGTAATGGTAGTGATCTCTAGCAGTTAAATGTATTATGTCTCCAGTTTATGACTATCTTCTGAAGCATGTCCCTTGTCTCCCACAACTCTTATAGCATGGTCACATTCTCTGACCATCTCCTAATGCATGTCTGCAGTCTGACAGCATTCTATAGGACTGCATTCACTAATGTGTGGAGTATCAGACTCAGCAGATTGACTGTTGATCCTCCTGAAAATTGCATGGCAGCATTAGAGGGAATGAGCTGTTTTGTTTGGGAAAGGAGTAAGCATAGGTATTGAGGGATGCACCAATACTGTTTTTTTAACAGCGAGTATGAGTACCGATACTTTCAGTCAGGTACTCGCCGATACCGTGTACTGATACTTTGCGGTGTGATTTGCGTTAATGGATGCAAATTGCACTGCAAAGACTAGCATGTGATTTGAACAGGAATGCGATTCCTGTACAAATCACATGCGGTTTCCCCACAGTTCCTGTG
This sequence comes from Staurois parvus, assembly GCF_062004578.1. Lineage (NCBI taxonomy): Eukaryota > Metazoa > Chordata > Amphibia > Anura > Ranidae > Staurois > Staurois parvus. The sequence continues at coordinate 1,656,257 of NW_028318316.1, forward strand.
TGAACCCATAGCCTGAGTTCACACAGGAGCAGTGCGGGAAACCTCCCTGCAGGCATCCCATGCTGAGTATCAGTGGTAGAAGAGGAGAGAAAGCAGCAGGGATTTGAAATCCCTGCCACTTTCTTTCCTCTCCTTGCAGCAATGGCAGTGCGGGCTAGATAACATCTGATTGGTCAGCAGAAGTCTAAATTTTAGACAACAAAATCCTAATTAACAAGAATTCAACTAAAGGTGAGTCTAATTATTCATTAAACAGGTGTCCAGGTGAAATTTGATTATTAAAGGGCGTTACTTAAAGAAAACCCCTTCTGATTTCATGCTGTCAGCAATGGGCCCACATGGAAGAGAAATGTCACCAGGCCTGAGAAAAAAAATAATTTATTTACACAAGAACGGTGAAGGCTACAAGAAGCAGCAAAGCTTTACTTATCAGTCAGAATACTGTAGCAAAAGTGATACCAAAATGTAACAAAGATGGAACTGCAACAATCTTGCAGAGTTGTCCAGGCCGTCCATGGAAGTTAACACCTCGACAGGAGCATCTGCTGATGAGAAAGGTTGAAGAAAATGGCAGTGCAAGTTCACTGCAGTTAGCTAAAGAAGTAGAAAGCCAAACTGGGATGATTGTTTCCTGTGACACAATACAGCATGCACTACAAAGGAATGGCCTGCACGGGTGGACCCATGCTGGAAAAAAAAACTACTGGAACTCTGTACTCTGGAGTGATGATACAAAGATAAATGTTTTTGGAACTGATGGCTTTAAAACTGTATGATGTCACAAAGGTGAGGAGTACAAAGAAAAAAGCATAGTGCCTACAGTGAAACATGGTGGTGGCAGTGTCAGGAAGTTCATTGATGGCATCATGAATTCACAGATGTACTACTCTATATTGAAAGAGAAGATGCTACCATCACTCTGTGTCCTTGGTTATTATGCACTTTTTCATCATGACAATGATCCAAAACACACATCTAAGGCCACTGTTGCATTTCTGAAGAACAGGCTGAAAGTGATTCAGTGGCCAAGTATGTCTCCTGATCTGAACCCAATCGAACACCTATGGGGAATTCTGAAGAGACAGGTTGAGCATCACTCTCAATCCAGCATCCAGACTCTAAAAGTTGTTGCTTTTAAAGAATGGAAAAAGATGCTGAAATCTGTTGTCAACTTTTTTATTCCATGCCTAAGACTTGGTGCTGTCCTTACAAATCATGGAGGCCATACAAAGTACTAGATGTAGTAGTTTTTGTTGTGGAGTGTATTCATTTTTGCATCAACTAATTTGAGTAAAACTGAAGATTTTGTCATCTAAGTTCTATTATTAATCGTACTTTCATGTATGGATCTAAACAAATGCTCTATAAAACTCAGTTTTGTCCAAATTTTGAAAATAGTTCTCATCTTTTCCTCACACAATGTAGCTAAACATAAATTACTCAAATTTAATTTTATATATAGGTCAGCTTTAAAGACTTCAATAAAACATTTCAAACTTACTGCTGTGCATTGTAGCCAATCAGCGTCTCAGTTCAACTTGCTTAATTATGCTTTGACAAAAAAAAAACCCTGGAAGCTGATTGGTTTCTATGCACAGCTGCACCAGATTTTGCACTCTCCAGCTTTAGTAAATCAGCCCCTCTGTGTTGCCCTACTGCTTCTAGGGGAAACGTCATATATATAGTTCATTAAGTGTAATGTATAGAACTTTGGGAACGGAAATATGGGACCTGACACTGCTGACTTGTTTTCAAAGACGCATGCTCCAGGTCCCTGAGGTTGGTTTAGTAAAACTGGAGAGTGCAAAATCTGGTGCAGCTGTGCATGGTAGCCAATCAGCTTATAGCTTCAGCTTGCTCAACTGAGCTTTGGCAACAAAAACCTGGAAGCTTTTTATGCAGAACTGCCCCAGATTTTGCACTCTCTAGTTTTAGTAAATCAACCCACCCCCCAAGTTCAATGCCTTAACATTTATTGCCCTGGAACAGGCAAGCAGTTGAAACTCCTGTGGCTGCATGCTTGTTCCAGGCATTAACTATCATATTAATAAAGCAAGAATCAGGAAACAGACTGCCCCAGAACCTGCACCTTTGGAAACAATGACAATAGCTGATCACATACTTCTGTTTTCACTTTAAATATGCCCAGCAAAGTTTAGTCCATACAGTATTGTGAATTTAAAACTTAAAGTGATATTAAAGGTCCAATTTATTTGTCATTAAAATAACAAACATGTCATACTTACCTGCTATGTGCAATGGTTTTGCACAGAGCTGCCTTGATCCTCCTCTTTTCAGGACTCCCACCGCAGCTTCTGGCTCCTCCCTGCATGCCGAGTGCCTCATAGGAAGTCACTTCTTATGGGGGTACCCGAGCTGGGCTGTTTGCATCTATTTAGACACACAGCTCAGATTGGCCCCACCCCCTGCTCACAGGTTTTGACTGACAGCAGCAGGAGCCAAGCCTATGAGAGCCAGGAGAAGGGAGAAGAGCCAAGCTCACAGGTTCTGACTGACAGCAGCAGCAGCCAAGCTTATGAGAGGTGGGAGAGGGGAGAAGAGCTGCTGCAGAGTGTGCAAAACTAGAACAAGATTGGGCTCAAGTGAGTATTTAAGGGGCTGTGGGGGAGCTGAACTTGAAGGGCTTTTCACCCTAATGAATAGAATGCATTACGGAAAAAACCTTTAACTTTACAACCGTTTTACCGTTTCATTTCAGTATTAATATACTCCCCATCCACTGATCAGTTTCAAATTTGATTAGCTGTCTACTCTTGCCAAATTTTTCTCCCGACTGTATCATATTACATGCAGTCACCAAAACATACAGTACTGTGAATAAAAAAAGTCAATGATAAACTTAAAATAGGTACCTTTCTCTATCACAGTAGCTCTTAAAACTTAACACTGCTCATACATCACTGGCAGAGAATCCATCATTTTTGATTGCCAGAGCAAAAAAGGTCTCTGATGGTTTGGTAATGATATAATTCTTAACAGATAGGCAGCAGCATTCAAATCACAGCTGTGAAGGATGTTTTGCCCTTTCTCTAACTCTGTATCACAGTATTCTGAATCATACCTATATATTTCCCTGACTCTGAACAGATATGACGCAGAGCTCTAGTCCAACCAAATATTCTGCCTGGCCAAGGCCTCCTTATCAAAAAACCTCTTATACAGAAGGTGCCACAAAATGCTGGAATGAAGCTTATCTACATATGCCATGAGTTTAAAAACAATTATCAGTTTTCTACAGTTTAAATAGCATCTGTCACAAGAGAAAAATAGGCTGTCATTACTAATATGCTGAAAAATTAAATGTTTGGCTATATCTGGCTCCCGCAACTTAATTAAGACCAGCCAGCCAGGTGACCAGCATTTTTAGGAGATAAGCAATGACAGTCTCCATAATTTGTTTCATGGCAGTTGTAGCAATGCATGCCAAGCATGTCTAAAGTGGACAAATAACTACAATATATTTATATTAAAAACAGCAACAGCTTCTTAATTAAAGAAACTTGACTTGCATCTGTCAATCAGTTAGACATGAGGGCCGGATCCATGTCCCCGATGTCAGTTATGACAAAACGCGTAGGCTGGAGCCATCACTTGTGACATTGCCCCACTCATCTCAACTAGGAAGTGTTTGGATTGTATCTGTATCCCGGGACCGGAGTTTGTTCATGATAAGTGTTTTATCCTTGTATCTATGTGAGTGAAGAGTAACTACCTTTCACATTTATTTTTGGAGGCCATGGAGCACTGTTTAATAAAACAGTTTTTTTATGGTTTTACGCTATGTGGTTGTCCTTGGCTCTTTTTTATGTACCTGCAGGATGTTTTTTTCTTGCTGGATGAGATGCTGTGGATATTAACCATGCTGATCTGAAGTTTATGGGCACTTATCAGTTGTGTTTATATATCCCAGAAAAACAAGCGCATATGACTCTTTTTCATTAAGAGTCCACTCAATTTTGTAAGGGTTTCCTTTGTACTTAAGTTCATGGTACAGCACTTGTGCTTTGATTTTGTGGAGGAAAGTCACCATTCTCTGAATTTAATTTTCACATATACCACTTTGGGACTTTTGAAGATTATTCAATATGGACTTAATGTTGTATTGATTTAATATGATTTATGTGTTAAATAACCTTTATTCACTTTAGAGCGGCAATTTTTTCTGTTTAATAAAGAGTTTTTTTAAACTGTCATTTGGTTGCCACGTTTTAACAATATGAAGAATAAAAATTAAAATGTATTTGTTTACACAAAGTTGTCAAATAATAAGATATTGCTAACGCACAGCATGGGTCTACTTAAGCCCAAAACACATTCTACTACTCTTCCAGTAGTATGGTGATACCAAATGTGAGACTTTTCCAGAGAGTACCCACACAGAGGGGCCCAAAATTCAAGGAGTACCTTAATAACGCTTTATAGGGGCATACAGTTGTGCTCAAAATTTAACATACCCTGGCAGAAATTGTGAAATCTTGGCATTGATATTGAAAATATGACTGATCATGCCAAAAAATGCTCTTGATAAATGCATATGATAAATGATCATATGAAGCCATTTATTATCAAATAGTTGTTTGGCTTCTTTTTAAATCATAATAACAGAAATCACCCATATGGCCATGATCAAAAGTTTACATACCCTGGAATGTTTGGCCTTGGTACAGACACACAAGGTGACACACACGGGTTAAAATCCCACATCTGTGGCTTTCTAAATTGCAATTAGCGTCAGTGTATAAATAGTCAATGGGTTTGTTAGCTCTTACGTGGAAGCATTGACTGGGCTAGATACTGAGCCATGGAGATCAGAAAAGAACTGTCAAAAGTCCTGAGTAACAAGGTAATGAAACTTTATTAAGATGGAAAAGGACATAAAAAGATGTCCAAAGCCTTGAATATGCCAATCAGTACTGTTAAATCACCTATTAAGAAGTGGAAAGTTCGGGGATCTCTTGATACCAAGCTAAGGTCAGGTAGACCAAAAAAGATTGCAGCCATAACTGACAGAAGAAATGTCCGTGATTCAAAGTAAAACCCAGAGGCAACCTCAAAAGAAATACAGGCTGCTCTAGAAAAAGATGGTGTGGTTGTTTTTAAGGAGTACAATACGGTGATACTTGAACAAAAATTAGCTGTTTGGTCGAGGTGCCAGAAAGAAGCTTTTACTGCACCAATGCCACAAAAAAGCCCAGTTACAATATGCCTGACAACACCTTGACATGCCTAACCGGGCCTTTTTGTGTAATTGATGCAGTAAAGGCTTCTTTGTGGCACCTCGACCATGCAGCTCATTTTTGTTCAAGTATCATCATATTGTGCTCCTTCAAAACAACCACACTGTCTTTTTTCAGAGCAGCCTGTATTTTTCTTGTGGCTACCTATGGGTTTCCCTTTAACCCAAACAATTCTTCTGGCAGTTGTGGCTGCAATCTTTCTTGGTCTATCTGACCTTGGCTTAGTATTAAGAGATCCCTGAACTTTCCACTTCTTAATAGGTGATTTAACAGTACTGATTGGCATATTCAAGGCTTTGGACATATTTTTATGTCCTTTTCCATCTTTCTAAAGTTCCATTACCTTGTTACACAAGACTTTTGACAGTTCTTTTCTGATACCCATGGCTCAGTACCTAGCCTAGTCAGTGCTTCCACGTAAGAGCTAACAAACTCATTGACTATTTATACACTGACACTAATTGCAATTTAAAAAGCCACAGATGTGGGACATTAACCTCTAATTGGCATTTAACCCGTGTGTGTCACCTTGTGTGTCTGTACCAAGGCCAAACATTCCAGGGTATGTAAACTTTTGATCATGGCCATTTGGGTGATTTCTGTTATCATTATGATTTAAAAAGCAGCAAAACAACTATTTGATAATAAATGGCTTCATATGATCATCATCCTTCAATAAAAGAGCGTTTTTTGGCATGATCAGTCATATTTTCAATATCAATGCCAAAATTTCACAATTTCTGCCAGGGTATATAAACTTTTGAGCACAGCTGTACATTAGGCAGTTCATTTCCTAACTACCTTTCACATTTCTGGAGGCCCTGGAGCACCAGATCAGTAGAAACACCCATACAATTACCACATTTTGGAGCTCAAACACCCCAAGGTTATTTAAAAAAGCACGGTGAGTCTTTTGAAGACTTAATTTTTTTGCCACATTTTGGAAAATGCGGAAAGAAAATTAAAGGTTTTTTTTTCCACAAAGTGATCAGTTTTATCAAATATTTTTCACACACAACATGGACATACTTATAATTGCACCCCAAAAATATTTCTACTTCTCCTCCCAAGTAGGGGAATACCACATTTGAGATTTTATCAATGTTTGGACTGATTGTATACCGTACAAACAAGCTTTGCCTCCTGGTAAGTGACTGCCCCCAGCAATGTGATGTTCATTGGCCTAGAGGTACAGGAGACTGAACAAAGGGCGTACAAAAGAGGTTCCAGTAGCGTAGTTGTCTGCAGGGGATGGTTGGGACTGGCGTTTCTAAGGAATGTAGTCAGCAGGACATGCAGATGGATTAGTTCAGGCAGCAGGCAGAGACATGTTCAATAAACAGGCCAGGGTCAGTACAGATAGCAGTCAGAGGCAACACTACACTGGTGTGGCGGTAATCAGGAATGCTATTGTTGGCTACACTGATTCTGGTGACACTGTACTTGATGTGGTGGAGATCAGGGACACTGTTGAAGACTGCACTGGCTCTGGTGATAGCTGCACTGTTCTGACAAACGAATAAGAATATTGTCACTGATGGGGCAGCGATCAGGAACACTGTTGCTGGTTACACCAGTGTGGCAACACTGTGACTGGCTGGTCACACTGTCTGCATTTAGGGCCTTGCACCTGCAGGGATGTCAAATTGGGAGCAGTGCCTGTGTCCTCTCAACTGCTGCATCCCAATAGACATCAATGGCACTGCCTGCATGGGGATGCAAGGAACACCTGCATTACAGCCCTTGCACAGGGTACACATTGATACATACCATGTGAACAAGGCCTTATGGTGGCACTAAGATTGATGTGGCGGTGAACTGGGATACTGCGATTGGCTGTACTAATAGGACTCATTCACACAGGGTATATCAATGTATACCCTGTGCGAGGGCCATGCTTACCTGCACAGGTCTCCCCCGTGCATCACGGGGAAGGCAATCCCATTTATGTCTATTAGGACACAAAAGCTGCACTGACACAACTCCCAATCTGACATCTGTGTGGATATGTGTCCCCAAACTCCTACCACCCAAGCTTGGGCCCCATACCCGCACAGATGTAAGATTGGGAGAAGCAGCTGTGTTCACATTGATGGGACTGCCTGCACGAAAACAAAAAATCCCTTTTATATTTTACCATAAAATGGGTATTATATTGTGTTTGTGTGCACTAAACTTCAAGTGCAAATATCATGTGTCATAAAAAAATTGTAACACCCACCATTTTGTTCTCTTGGGCCTCTGTTTAAATATAACAAAATAAATATAAACTTGCACCACAGAAAAATATATATAAACTTGAGAAATTTAAATGCTGCTGTTCAAAAAAATCAATTAAATTAAATTATAAACATTCCACAGCGCAAATAAATTATAAATAAAATTAGATACTCTAAATAAAAGTCCAAAAAAGTCCACAAAAAAATTTTTTTTCAAAATATATAAATTGTGCTCAATCCCCAAAAAAATGCTCCAAAATTCTTCAAACAAATGTGCTCACACCATCCGTGATTAATGCTCTATCCCCACTCACCAGATGGAATAGACTCTTTGCTGGTATGGCAAAAGAGTCAAACAAGCTTAAAGTGACTGGGCATGTCCTCCCAGATAACTCTGTACTCAATATCCTCCAGAAACGACTCCCACAATTGGATGACAATGGAAAACAAAAAAAAAAAAAAAAAACACAAATCGTGCAATACTGTAAAAAATCTTTAATTTTAAAACAAGCTGCCTTATATGCACTCACATGTTAAAAAATATACTCAGGCTTTCATAATAGGCACAAAGGCTCATATTACATGACATATTTCTATTTGTAGAAGTGGACTGGCAAAGATAGATAGAGATCCCTTCTAGACAAGCAGGAAGTCACTCTGGAACGCCGCAAACCAGCATGCTGGACGTGACGTCACCACGCACCCACTGGAACCGTAAAAACGCTGGTTTGCGGCATCCATAGTGACTTTCTGCTTGTCTAGAAGGGATCTCTATCTATCTTTGCCAGTCCACTTCTACAAATGGACATATGTCATATAATATGAGCTTTTGTGCCTATTATGAAAGTCTGAGTATATTGTTTAACCTCCTCAGCGGTAATCCCGAGTGTAGCTCGGGGTAAAATTTCTATACCAAAAGCGGTAACCCTGAGCTACACTCGGGCTTACCATGCGGCGCTGCTTTGGGGGTCCCTGCAGCACGTCGGGACGTATGGGCGCCGGAACCGGCGGGAAATATGAATTTTTAAAAAAATTTAATTTTTGCTGTCATTGCTATTTCAATGCATTTCACATATATTTTGTCCCTACTGCTTTGTCCTGCGCCCTGCCTGCATTTTAAATGTTCTTTCTGGCTGGAAACTTGGAAAAGTCCATGGCGTCCAAAAAGCGTCCCTTTACGTCAAAAGCGGGTTTAGAACAGCAATAGTAAATTAGAACCACTTGCAGAATTGAGTGATAATGATTCGTGGGGAAATTCGTCATCAGACACTGAAAACGATTTTGCGACTTTGCTCAGCGATGTGCGAATTTGCCTCTGTATTTCAAATTTTAGTGTTTTTGGTTTGATTATATTTTTGAATTAAATGTATTATTATTATATTATTATTTTTTATGATTATTTATTAAATTATAATTTATGATTTCGTGTTTCAAATTTTATCATATCTGGAATGTTTAATAGACTCTTGTTGGGACAGATTTCAGTGAGTTATTCCTAAAAATTACAGCCTACAATAAAAAAATACATATTTTCATGCAAAAAAATGGTACAGCTTTCAGCACAAAAAATCGGAAAGAATCATACCGCCAAGGAGGTTAACATGTGAGTGCATATAAGGCAGCGTTTTTTAAAATTAAAGATTTTTTACAGTATTGCACTATTTGTGTTTTTTGTTTTTTTTTTTCCATTGTCATCCAATCGTGGGAGTCGTTTCTGGAGGATATTGAGTACAGAGTTATCTGGGAGGACATGCCCAGTCACTTTAAGCTTGACTCTTGCCATACCAGCAAACAGTCCATTCCATCTGGTGAGTGGGGATAGAGCATTAATCACGGATGGTAAGAGCACATTTGTTTAAAGAATTTTGGAGCACTTTTTTTGGGATTGAACACAATTTATATATTTTGAAAAAAAAATTTTTTTTGTGGACTTTAATTTTTGGACTTTTATTTAGAGTATCTAATTTTATTTATAATTTATTTGCGCTGTGGAGTGTTTATAACTAAATGTATGTGCACTAAGAAAAATAAAGTTTTTGTTTTTATTTATACTAGAAAGCCTTTACAGTGCCATGCAGTGCTGCGCGATGATTACTGAATCGAGGTGTAAGGTAAATGTTTTAGATGCTGGGCCGCACTTAAAAAAGATGGGAAGTACTGATTAAAGGACAACAGTATCAACGACTTTTTTCTTCTTTTATAAGTGACCCTGTGGTGACAGAATCACTTAAAAAAGCCATTAAAAAGGGCTGATAGAATGTTTCATAAAGATGTGTACATTTTGGAATGAGGAGGTTTAACCACTTGCCCTCTGGAAGGTTTTACCTCTTCATGACCAGGGAATGTTTTGCTATTCAACTCTGTGCGACTTTAAGAGGTAATGCACAGTCATGCAACACTGTACCCAAATTAGAATTTTTTTCACACAAATAGTGTTTTCTTTTGGTGGCATTTGATCACCACTGGGTTTTTTATTTTTTATTATATAAAAACAAAAAAAAGACAGAAAATTCTGAAAAATAAACAATACTTTCCACTTCATAAATTTAGGCCAAAATGTATTTTGCTATATGTCTTTGGTAGAAAAAAAAAAAAAGAAAAGTACATTAATTTGTTTGTGCAAAAGTTATAGCGTCTACAAACTATGGTATACTGTAAATATTTGATCCTGATGTTTTGATGGCCTTATTTCTTAAGGCCCCAAAAAGCCAGGACAGTACAAATATTCACCAATGTTTTTCCCCTAATTTTTATTCAATTGATAACCACTGTATAAGCAATAGTTTTAGCTGTCATTCATTCATGAACAGCTTTGCTTATGGTTGTGATCTGGGATTGGCTACAGCTAATTACATGGTACAGGTAGCCAGGTATCATGTGATTGCTGAGGGCCATTCACAGATCACAGCAGTAATCAAGCTGTTCATGAATGGAAAGCCATAAAGCTGAAAATGTACTGTGTCAGGGCGGCAAGTAGTTAAAACACTCAGATGTCATGGTTATTACTTTGATCACCTGCACATTTGGATGGTACAAAAAGGGTGTAAAGTTGTTTCTTAGCACCTGGATACAAAATATTTTTAATACCTTCTGGAAACAGGCCAAGAAAGCAGACAGTAGGAGTATACTATACGGTCATCTTACAGGATAAACGTTCCCTATCAACTAGTTGCAGATTTTGAGTGTGCTACACAGGCTGAAAAAAACTTAATTTTACACAGGGTGTGTGTAACACATCCAGTCTCTTTGCCCTGCTTCTGGGGGACCGAGATTGAGCTCTGCAGTCACCTTTGCAACAGCGTTTTTTTTATTCTTGGTCACAATCCTGCACAATGTCCTTTTGTCTTTTTCGATCAGTTGACCATGTCGACCGTGCTTATCAGACAATGTTTTCCCAGAAAATGTATATGCCATCATAACCTTTGATACAGTACCTCGCGGCACGACAAATACATTGGTAACTTCAGTCACAGAAGCACCAGCCAAGTGGGCACCAACAATTTGCCCTCTCTGAAGCCCAGTAAGCTCTGACATGACTCCATATCACTAGCAGCGTATGCAGTGAATGACTCACAACAACAGCAAGAAACACAACAGTGAATGAACACAACAACAGCAAGAAACTCTACTGCACGCTGGACAGACTGCAAGCAAACACCCTGGGAAACGTCTCTTACATGCCTGAGACCCACTCCGTGTACCTTTTATATAATACACCCCTCTTCTCCTTATCACATTACTATCCTCTATTCCCAAATCTCATTTCTTTACCCCTCTGCTCCACCCCAAAACTTGTACATCTCCCCCTCATTGCTCTCATCACCTCCCCAATATGCCTCTTCCACTCCTCCTTCTCATTTTCCTCTCCTCGGTTCCCAAAATCCATTCACTATATCCCTCTGCTCCTCCCAAACCATTGTATATTGTCTCCTCACTGCTTCCTTCGCCCCTCTACGGCACCCACCACCTCCTCCTATTACTCCACTCTCCCACTGACCCCAACACCTCCACTAGTAGTTTCTCACGCTCCTGCACATCCCGCTCCCATGCCACCTTTCTCACCCTTCTCCTCCTCATAACCGCGGGGGACATCTCCCCGAATCCTGGCCCTCCACCACCTCCCTCACCCGCACAACACCCTCCCGCCTCCACGTCCCGCCGCAACCCCCGCAACTTAGTATCTGTCCCCCTGCTCCCTAAAATCTCCCCCCCGTTTTCATGTGCACTCCTGAACGCCCGATCGGTGTGCAACAAGCTTACCGCCATCCACGACCTCTTTGTTTCCCATTCCCTCAACCTCCTAGCGATCACGGAAACCTGGATCCAGCCCACTGACTCTACCTCCCCTGCTGCACTCTCCTATGGAGGTCTCACCTGGACCCACTCACCCAGGCCCAACGGTCGTAAAGGTGGTGGGGTTGGTCTGCTCCTGTCACCGCAGAGCACCTTCCGAGTCCTCCCAAACCCCCCCTCCCTATCCTTCTCCTCCTTCGAGGCCCACTGCGTCCGACTATTCTCCCCAACCCCCCTGAAGATTGCTCTGATATACCGGCCTCCTGGATCCATACCCCGCTTCCTGGAAGACTTCTCCTCCTGGCTACCCTTCTTCCTCTCCTCTGAGCTACCCACCATCATCCTCAGGGATTTCAACATCCCTGTCAACCTCAACAACCCGGACACAGCCCGTCTCCTCCACTTAACCTCCTCCTTTACACTTGCACAGTGCATACAATCTACCACCCACTCCGACGGTAATATCCTTGATCTCGTCTTCTCCAACCGCTGCGCTCCCCACAACCTCACTAACACCCCCTTCCCTCTCTCTGACCACAACTTGATTACCTTCTCTATCTCCTCGTCCTCCAACGCCTACCCCTCCAAATGTCACACTACTACCAGCCGTAACCTCCGCAACCTTAAGCCTGCCCCCCTCCACTCTGCAGCTGATCATCTCTATGACAGCATCCTCCCCCTGTCCTGCCCCGACTTGGCTATGACCGCCTACAACAACACGCTCTCAACAGCCCTTGACTCACTAGCGCCTTTAACCACACGCAACATCAGACCCCGACCGCTCCAGCCTTGGCAGACTGATCACACCAAAACCCTCAAACGACACAGTCGTGCCCTGGAGCGATTATGGCGCAAAACCAAATCCCAACAAGCCTTCACCCGCTACAAATCTGCCTTCCACACCTACACCTCCTCCCTCCATGCTGCCAAACAGGCCTACTTCTTGACCCTCATCAAGGCCCTCTCCTCCAATCCTCGCCGACTCTTCTCCGCCTTCAACACTCTACTCTCTCCACCCCCACCTCCACCCAGCACCTCACTCACTGCCCTTGAGATTGCCAATCACTTCAAAAACAAGATTGACACAATTCGCAAGGACATTGCCGCAACTCACACGCCCTCTCAACCCGTCCCCTCTCACACAGCTACCCCCTAATCCCCCCTTCCCCTCGACATAACCCGCAGGGACTTCGTCGCTGCTCAAACTCTCTCCAACCCCCTTCACCCTCACTCAGCTACCCCCTCATCACCCCTCTCCCACGGCCCCACCACTGCTCTGACCTCCTCTTCCACCCCACCCTACATTCCTCATACTGAAGCTCCCCCAACACTCCGCACCTTTGACCTTACTACCATCGAGGAACTCTCCAAGATCCTCTCTGATGCCCGCCTCACCACCTGCCCCCTCGACCCTATCCCCTCACAACTCCTACAACCTCCTTCCCCCTCCATCTTACGCTCCCTCACCCACATCTTCAATCTCTCCCTCTCCTCCGGCACTTTCCCCTCCCCTCTGAAACATGCACACATCACCCCCATACTTAAAAAGCCCTCCCTGGACCCCAATGACCCGAACAACCTCAGACCCATCTCCCTGCTCCCATTTACATCTAAACTCCTCGAGCGCCTAGTCTACACCCGCCTATGCTCTCACCTCAACGACAACAACCTCCTCGATCCCCTAAAGTCCGGCTTCCGTCCCCTACACTCCACCAAAACTGCCTTACTCAAACTCTCCAACGACCTGCTAACCGCCAAAGCTAATGGCCACTATTCAGTGCTCCTACTCCTTGACCTCTCTGCGACCACCCCCTCCTCCTCAAAAAACTACACTCCCTCGGCCTCAGAGATTCTGCTCTCTCCTGGCTCTCATCCTACCTGTCACAACGCTCCTTCAGCGTTACCTATAATGCTACCACCTCCCCCTCACTCCCCCTCTCTGTTGGGGTCCCTCAAGGCTCTGTCCTTGGACCCCTTCTCTTCTCCATCTATACCTCCTCCCTTGGCCAACTCATACACTCTCACGGCTTCAACTACCACCTCTATGCCGACGACACACAAATCTATCTCTCAACCCCCCACCTCACCCCCTTGGTCTCAGCCCGAATCACACACCTACTGAGCGACATATCAGACTGGATGTCACTCCACTTCCTTAAATTGAACCTCTCCAAAACCGAGTTTCTTGTCTTCCCCCCAGCCCGGACACCACCCCCCATTGACTTCTCCGTCACATCCAACAACGCTACCATCAAACCCGCCCTGCAGGCCCGAGTGCTTGGTGTCATTCTGGACTCTAACCTATCCTTTCAACCCCAAGTCCAATCTTTAACAAACTCGTGCAGACTCCACCTCCGCAACATCGCCAAAATCAGCACGTTCCTAACTCCAGAAACCACTAAACAGCTCATCCACTCCCTCATCATATCACGACTCGATTACTGCAACTCCCTCCTCACTGGCCTGCCTCGCCGCTGGCTATCCCCGCTTCAGTCGATCCTCAATACGGCTGCCAGACTCATTCACCTTTCCAACCGCTCTGTATCCGCCACCCCCCTCTGCCAATCCCTCCACTGGCTTCCGATTGCGCAACGGATCAAATTCAAAATCCTAACGCTAACGTACAAAGCTGTCCACCATACTGCCCCGAACTACATCACTGACCTAATATCCAAGTACCGCCCAGCACGCACACTCCGCTCCTCACAAGACCTCCTTCTCTCTAGTTCCCTGGTCTCCTCCTCCCATGCCCGCCTCCAGGACTTCTCCAGGGTGTCACCCATCCTCTGGAACTCCCTGCCCCAACCCATCAGATTATCACCTACTCTCCTCTCCTTTAGGCGCACCCTGAAAACCCATCTCTTCAGGGAAGCCTACCCCACCCCCTGCTAACTTGCCGACCTCCTCCACTCTTTCTACCACTCCATCCCCCACAGCTATCTCCTCCTGTGCCACCATCCCCTCCCTCCTAGATTGTAAGCTCGAAAGAGCAGGGCCCTTGATCCCCTCATGTTTTGCATTGTATTGGTATTGTTCTGTCACATGTTCTGTCACATGTCCCCCTTTGTAATGTACAGCGCTGAGCGAACTATTGGCGCATTATAAATACTGTATAATAATAATAATATTAATGACGAAAGTGAGGCTTCCCACCTGTGGGAAGCCTTCCCTGTGTCTCATCACACAGTGGATGCAAAAAAAGTTACATCACTTCTGCTTTCACCGCGAAACATGTCATCACTTTCACACCTGAAAATCATGTAGTGTTTCCATTTTTTTGTCTATACCCTGTATTTATTCAAATATTGGCACAAAAAAATCTTCTTGATACCGTTGAATCAGGTTTAAGTTTAGACTAGGTAAAGGAAGTCTACTGCCCAAACAATTCCTTCCAAATTCAGATGGACACATGTAGACAGGAGAAAGTGGTATGTATTTGTGCTGAGCCATACACAAAAGCTACCTTGTCACAGCTTGTACTCTTCCTCTGAGCTAAAATTAAGCAGTATTCCAGTATGTGAGGAATATCTGTTCAGCCTGTGTGTTGAACAAATCTGTCAACATCATGTCAAACCACATTTAGAAGCACCTGTATACACAAACCCTCAAGTATGTAGCACAGCATAAAACAATGGATTAAGGTTTCCATTTGCATAGCATGCATTTGTATAGAACACCAATCATGGCTTTCTCTGCTTTTACCCAGATTACATTATACAGTATATATATATATATATATATATATATATATATACACTGTATATACACACACATTGTTTGGTTTAGTGAAACCAAACTATATTATATATTGGTTATTGCTAGTATTGTTACTTTTTTTTTTTTTAAGAAAACCCTTGAATAATATTTTGAGAAATAACACACCCAGGTACTTAACTAGGCCTAGGTATCTGCAGTACACGCCCTGTGGCCTGGTGTCCTAGGTAAATAACACTCAGCTTGCTGTTTGGCACTATAGATTAGATTCAGCTCCTGACAAATTCCAGCACTGATGTCTCTTGGAGGAACAAGAGGCAACAATGTGGGGCATCTCCTTTAATCTTTCAGTAATGTGAAAAGAAACCCTTCCTTCCACTGATATCAATGTAAGAGACAATCTTCTTCCAACTTACTCTGATGTAAGAAACAATCTTCCTCCCTCTGACACATTCTTCTTCCCACTGACCGCCAATGATGGGTCTATCTTTCTGCTACTGACCATCAATGTAATGAAGCATTCTACCACCCCCCCCCCCTTTCCACCAATGCAAGAGAACATTCTTCTCCTAATGACATGCTCCTGACCACTGTACTTTGTGTTATACATCTGGTCTTGACCACTGCACTCTGTACACTGTGCTGTACACATACAGTTCATGTATAGTATATATCCTATATGCTGGACTCTATAAGCTGTGCTGTACTTTGCATCCTCCTGACCAATGCACTCTATAATCTATGTCTTAATTTTTGCAGTTCTGACTGCTGCACCCTATAAGCTATATTTTACATTATCTTAACAGCTGCCCATGCCCAGCCAACTCCCAAATAATTTAACAAAGTTCTTTTACGGTAGGTTCTGAAAAGAAAAGTTGATTTCCTCATCAGCTCAAACTAAAGCTGTCCATTCAGTTTTTGATTTCACTTGTTCAGCTTGCAGAAAATCAGTACATTCCTCCATCTACACTATACAGCATGGATACAGGAATCTCCACTGGCAGCTATTGTTTCAGGCAGCTGCAGTAACCCCAGCTGCCTGTATATCTGAACAATGACTACATCTGAAAGGACACAATCACTGTGTGGCCAAGCACACCTGGCTAAGTTACATTTTAAATCAACTTTTTTCAATTTAGGTGATGTTGATAGTGCCACCCACAACTCAAATCACTGTCAATTCAGCAGGAACTGGGTAAAATTTGAGCCATGAATGGCTATCTTGTTTTTATTTTATTTTTTTTAGGCTAGTTTAAGTTTTAACACTTAAATGTTTTTGCAGAAAAGAATATGTAATAAAATCCTTTCATTGTTTAAAAATGATCTGTTGTCATGCCGCTGTGTACCAATGCAAATCTTACATGGGGCACAGTAACTATGGCATGTTTTACAACAACTACAACATAAGTGTGCATTGTATACAGTGAGTAGGCTTAGAATCTGTTTAAAACGGAACTAAACTTTCTCAATCAACATTAACTATTTTTTAATCCTTATGCTACTAGCCTTTGTAAATAGATAGGAAGTTATATTATATTTACTTGTTTTAACCAGTTAAATACCGGGCACTTTCACCCCCTTCCTGCCCAGGCCAATTTTCAGCTTTCAGTGATGTCATACTTTGAATGACAATTGTGCACTCATGCAACACTGTACCCATATGAAACTTTATAATTTTTTTTGAGACAGAGCTTTCTTTTGGTAGTATCTAATCGCCAAGTTTTTTATTGTTAGCTAAACAAACAAAAATTAGGAAAAAAAAACTTTTCTTAGTTTCTGTTGTAAAATTTAGCAAATAAGTAATTTTTCTTCTTCACTGATGTGTGCTGATGAGGCTGCACTGATGGGCATTGATGAGGCTGCACTGATAATTATGGCACTGATGATCAATGCCCTGATTATCAGCATAAAACATGTAGTGACAGCCTTTCCGGGTAAGTCTGTGTCAGGAAAGGACTGCGGAGAACTGACAAGTCTGTTTGCATGTGATCAGCTGTGATTGGACACAGCTGATCACATGGTAAAGAGCCGCTGTGACTGGCGCTTTACTCCCGAACTGTGATCAGTTGTGTCAAAAGGACACACTGGTCACAGGGCATATCCCGGGAGCGCGCAGTTGGCAGGGTTCTGGGAGGTCATCGAAGGACACCCTCCAAGAACTGTACGACCATGCTGTAGCCGTCTTTTGGCTATAGCTCGGTTGGCAAATGGTTAAACTTTTGTTTATACTTCAGTTGCTTCCTGGTTTTTCTGGCATATTTTTTCTTTCATCTGGAAGAGGGGCTTGCTCAGATAAACACACCCTCCTGTATGCCTGAGCTAAGGGCAGATGGATCCCAGGAAGAAAATGCTACATGAATCCCTTACTCAAGATGGTCACAGCTAGAAATGCTAGGGGGGGGGGGTTCTAAAAAAAAAAATACAGCATGGAGGCATGGATGGATAGGTGAGTTTGCTTTTAATTTAAAAAAAAAATTTTTTTTTTACATACTTACCTGTAAAATCCATTTCTTGAAGTACATCACGGGACACAGTGCAGGCTATTCATGACTATGTGAGTTAAATGCCACCTATAGGTGAATGGACACTGGCCAACCAATCAGAGAGGAGGTCCTCCCCTATATAACCCCTCCTACACAGGAACTACAGTTTTTGTAGCAAGCAATCAAATTCCAGAAAGAGGGGCAGGACCTCTGTGTCCCATGATGTACTCCAAGAAGCGGACTTTGCAGGTAAGTATGTAGAAAAAAATTCAGTTTTCTTTCTTGTACATCACGGGACACAGAGCAGGCTATTCATGACTATGTGGGATGTCAAAGCAATAAAAAATTTGAGGGGAGGGTGACACCATGATATCCACCATCAATAATCCATCAGGACCTATTCAGCCATGAGGCCAAAGGCAGAATCTTCCACGGCTCTGACATCCACCTGGTAGAACCTTGTGAATTTGTGAACCGAAGACCATGTAGCAGCCTTGCAAACCTGAGCCACTGACGCCTGAGTGCCCAAGATGTCCCCACACTCCTAGTAGAGTATGCCTTTACCCGAAAGAGTGGGACGTTACCTTTCAAACCATAGGTTTGAATGATCAATTGGCAGATTCAATGTGAAATAATTGCCTTGGATGCTGCCTGCACCTTCCTAGGCCCTTCTGGCAGCACGAACAGAGCATCTGACCTCCAGACCTGTGCCGTCATCCTCAAGAACCCTTACAGCGAGTACCACATCCAAGGTATGCAGAGATCTTTCTCTTGCTGACTGAGGCCTAGGAAAGAATAAAGGCAAAACGATGTCCTGATTGAGATGAAAACTAGAAAACCACCTTTGGTAAAACAAAAAGTCGGTTGAGGTCATAACACCACCTTATCTTGATGCAAAACTAGAAATAGTTCTCTGCAGGAAAGACCTGCCAGCTCTGACACCCTTCTCGCAGAAGTGATTGCCACTAGAAACAAAACCTTATAAGTCAACAGGACCATGGAATCTCCCTAATAGTTTCAAATGGTGTTTTTTGCAAACCCTCCAAAACCAAGTTCAGATCCCAAGGATCCTTTAGCATCTGGGTTTCAATAGCCATGCCATCAAATTTAGTGACTGTAAAGCTGGATGCAATATAGGACCTTGAGACAGCAAGTCTGGCCAACATGGCAGGGACCATGGCCCATCCACTGCCATCTTCTCTATGTCTGTGTACAAGGCCCTCCTGGGCCAGGCTGGGGCAATCAGTATCATTGGAATAGACTCCTGCCGAATCCTGCATAAGAGACATGGCAGCAGCTGAATCGGAGAAAAAACATAAATCAGTGAAAACTGGTTCCAATGAATCTCTAAGACATCTACCCCCCCTGCCGCATGAGGGACCCTTACCCTGAACACAAAAAGACTGACCTTGTTGTTAAACCTGGATGCCAATAGATCTACATCCGTGCAACCCTATCGCTGGCAGTTTCCCCTGAAAACCTCGGAATGCAATGCTCCTTCCCCTGGAATCAACTGCTGGTGAATGAGATAATCTGCCTGCCAATTTTCCATCCCGGGAATGAACACCTCTGACAAGCTTGACACATATCTCTCTGCCCAGGTCAGAATGTAATTCACCTCCTCCTGAGCCCCCTGGCTACTGGTACCGCCCTGGTGGTTGATGTATGCGACTGCTGTGGCATTGTCGGACTGAATCCTTACAGGCCAACCCTGAATCCTGGATGTCCAATACCTCAGAGCCAGCCTCACTGGCCAAAGTTCCAGGACACTGATGCGTAGAACTCGCTCCCATGGAAGCCACATTCCCTTAACTGTGGCTTCCTCCAGGACAGCCCCCCAACCTGAGAGGCTGGCATAACCTATGACTGATACCCCCCGAGTTCTGAGCAACCCCAACACCGGAGCAAGAGTTTTTATGAAAACTGGGAGCCATGGCCAGCCCAAATGATGAACGAACTGGAAATTCTGAGCCCCTACTGCAAACTGCAGAAATGTTTGGTGAGGAATGAATATCGGCACATGTAGGTATGCGTACTTAATGTCTATGGACACTAAAAAAATCTCCTTCCTGTAAAGAGGCCACTACTGACCGGACGGATTCCATAAGAAAAGACTGGACATTTAGAAACTGATTCAGACCCTTGAGGTCCAAAATGGGCTGTACATTCAATTTGGGACAGTGAACAGGTTTGAATAAAAACGCCTGAAACCTTTTGAGTGCCTGTAACAAAGCTCTCCTCTTCCCTGGTTTCATCAGTACATTTGATTTTAGAAACCGGGGAGGGGGGAAGACCCAAAAATTCTAGTCTGTAGAGAGAAATCATAGAAATTATCCACTTGTCTTGGATTAGAGCCATCCAGGCAGCAACAAAATTCAAAAGCCTTCCCCCCCCACCCGAACGAGGGAGGGTGCCCCTTCAAAAGGAGGCCTTTGGATCTGTCTTGGAAAACTTTTGCACCCAGGGCATCCTCGGGTTCTGATTCTGAGTTCTAGTCCCAGAGGCTGGGGCCTGTGTGCGGTGAAACGACTGTCTGGTAGATAAGGGGCCCAGCAACCAAAGCCCCTGACCCTGAATTGGGTGCTTGGATTTTTATTTGAAGGGTAGAAGAGAACTCTTACTCCTTGAAATCTTCTGGATATATTTATCCAAATTTTCCCCAAACAGCCGGTCTCCATAAATGGGAAAACCTGCCAATAATTTTTGGCATAGCAGTTCTGCCGACCAACTCTTTAGCCATAAAACCCTGTGCATGTGTACTGATAAGAGGACCAAGTGTAAAATTTGCTGAACTGAATCCTTTCAAGCATCAACCGCAAAACATAAAGCACGTGAAACATCCTCAAAAGCCTCGGCTGAGTATTCCCCCTGCACCGATAGTCTTACAAGAAGTCGTTTGACACAGTCAGAAAGACTGGCAAATGCCAATAGCTGACACTGCTTGCTGTGCGGCAGAACTGCCAGGGAGAAGGAGGCCTCAAGGAGAGACTCCAGATTCTTATCTGCTGGATCTTTGAATACCTAGACATTATCCACAGGACATGTTAAAAACTTAATCAGGGATGAAACCGTTGCCTCCACTACAGGCATACCCCATTTTTTTAACAAACTTCTCTTCCATGGGGTACAAAAAAGAAAACCTCTTTGGTGGAAAAAGAACCCTGTCTAGGTGATACCAGTCAGCATACATAATTTTCTCTAGAAGAGGATGCACTGGAAAAACCTGAGTACTCTGTGAAGGCTTCAAAGAGCCCAGAGAAGAATAAGTAACCTCAGAGGTTTCTATCGGAGGTAGCCTGAATCCAGATCGTACCATATAAGTGAGGTCCTGGACTAATAACCTTTGAGATTGGGAAGCAGAGACCACCTGCTTCTTCTCAGGTTGTGACCCTTCAGACAGAGACTACTGCCTAACCCTCCTCCACTTCTTCATCCTCAGGTTCCACCCATTCATGCTCCAGGATTGGTGGTTCTAGTGACAGGGATCTCTCCTGCTTCTTAGTCCACTGAGAAGCCGACACAATTATCCCTGCAATCTTATCCTCCGCTTATCCTCCGCTAAGGCTGAAGCAAGATCATCCTTGGATACATATGCCGAGGCAGATGTCCCAGTAGTAGCCACAATGCCAGATAAAAGCAGTGGCTCAGATTGTCCAGTCGCTTCTGGCCTCTCAGGAGAGGATACTACAACGGACATTCATCTAGGTTTCTTGGGACCTGGCGGTGGTACATAAGTGCACCTTCCTGCTGCGCCTCCCCCCACTCCGCTTTCTGGAAGACATTACTTCAGTTAGTGTAAAAACCTGTGCACCTCCAATAGTAAACACAGACCACAAGATACAGCTATGCAAATAGTGTGCTGAAAAAAAAAACCACTCAATGCAAATGGCTGACCTCACAGGCCACCAAAGGAAGCTCCTGACTGACTGGCCAATGCTCCCTTCCCCTCAGTGGAGCACTCACGTGCCCCACCGAATAGCCCGCTCAGTGTCCCGGTCCCAGGAATCCACCAGCAGTAGCAACAGCCCATGTGTGTCCAGGCCCCTAGAAAGATAAACATGGCCATGCATGTGCCCGAGATCCTCATGCACACCCACTGAACACACACGGACCCAGTCGTACATGCACCCACAAACACAATCTTATATCTAAAAATAAAATGCTCCCTCTAGTGGTTCTCCAGAACAACAGGCAGGCAATTTTTTTTTTCGGGCCAAACGCTGTGAGCACTTGCCCTGGTAACAGATTGGCCAATTGCACCAAGAAACTCCCCTTTTTCCCTCCAAAACCTGTGTTTTGTTTTTCCTTTCTTCAGAGAGAAAATAAGAGATAGCTTACCAGTACCACCACAGGTCCCTGATTACAGCCAGGGACCAACATTCACCCCTCACGGTGGGCATTGTCAAACAGATTCAAGGACTCAGTCCCCCTAATGTGGGGCCACTGCCTTGGACCTGTATAGCATCCCATTGGAAAGCTCCTTGGTCAGATATACATGGTCAGTGACCATCCACTTTACAGACATTCGTCTGTGATATACAAGAAAAATGAATTAAATTGCGTTTTCAGTTTTTGTTTCAGAACAGGTAAGTTCTACTTCGTAGATTAATTCCAGGCATGGTATATTTTTATATAGTTACAATGGTCCAGCTTGGACCAATGTAACAATGTATATACTGTACCTGGCCAATGTCCCTGCAAGCTGGAAATCTCTTATGTAGACACCACTACTCCATTTGCTTCCAGGACCTATACTGAGTGGCCAGCCTGATGCATTGTGAATACTGGAGGTTGGCTGCTCGGCATGAGTGCCAATCAGAGAATGCATTGCTTCAATGTAACAATGTAAAAATATGCCATGCCTGGAACTGATCTTTAAAGCTCAACTCCAAAACTACAAATCTTTCAATGCAGTGAGGCTGCATCCACACTGCAAGGGTTAACCCTTTGTTTAGTCTAGGGGACAAAAGAGAACTTTTACTTACCTGATGCTCCACTCCTCTGGCAGACAGTACTCCGCCATGAAGCATGGGCCCTGCATCGGTCCTTAATGACACCAGAGGGCCTTAGACCACAGAGACCAGTCTAGCAGTGCAGAAGAGCTTGAAGGTGTAAAGGATCAGGTAAGTAAAAGTGCTTTTCCAAATTTCCTAGACCTAAACAGTAAATCCTTGCAGTGAGGTGCATGAATTCTAATTTTCCTGGAGTTCAGCTTTTCCATGACCTTTTAAACCACACCCATTCAGTGCAATGTCATGATATGCACACCACTAATCTTTTCAATTCAGCACCCTGGATCACATCCCACCAACATAGCTAGCAGGGAGTAGATTTAAAAAAATAGAGTGGGAGAAGAAAAATTATGCTTCCCTACAATCATGAGTTCTAAAGCAAGCTTACTAACATATAACACGCTTAATAACATACATACATATATATATATATATATATATATATATATGTCAGGTAAAATAATAGGAATTTTGACTTACCTGTAAATTGTGTATCTTGGAGAACAATACAGGTATTCATAGACCGTGGGTTATAAACAGGCTACTGTCAGGTGACTGGGCACTGGCAAAGAGCTTAGAAAGTAATCAAGAGTGATTCTGAAACCTGTAAACACTCGGATAACAGCCTGAAGCACCTTGTGGCCAAAGCTCACCTCAGCTGAGGCCTGAAAATCCACCTGGTAAAACTTGGAGAAGGTATAAACCAGGTGAGGACCAAGTGGCAGCTTTGCAAATTTGGGATACAGACGCTTGATGCTGAAAAGCCAAAGACACACCAACATCCCTTGTGGAATGAGCTTTTATGGGGAATAGAGGAACCCTTCCTTAAGGCCAGAAAATGTTGTCTGACCCACCTGGCAGTTTTGAAGCAGTAAGTAGGATGTCCTCCATGATGACCTACAGGCAGAACGAACAAGAACATAGGCCGTTACTCCTAGTAAGACCCTGACCACATCCAAGCAGTGTAGGGCAATTTCCTTGTCATGTTTTGGGAAGGAGGGAGGAAAGAATAATTTCCTCATTCAGGTAGAAAGAAGTTACCACCTTAGCTAAAAATTGAGGTGTTGGTGTCAAGACAAGTGATGCAAGAAAGAGCTACCAACTCAGAATTACAGATATAATGGCAACCAGATCCCAAAGTGACACAGGAGGCTGAACTAGGGGATTAGCATGAGCAACTTCCTTAAATAAAGATTGCAAGGGAAAGGGTTTCTGGAAAAGAATGGATAAAGTAAAACACTCTAGTCGATACCTGAATACAGAAAGGCTAAAATACAAATCATAAAGAAGTCCCTGGGGTTAAGTCATATGTCTTCCATGTACAATGGTAAAACTTTCAGGATTTCGATTTTCCTGCTTCATGTAAAGTGGAAATAACAGAAATACCTGAGAAGCAGCAAGAACAGTAAGAGCTGTGAAAATATTGAATAGACTCCCTAAGAAACAAATTTTGGCCAGCTCAGTAAATTGTTTTAAAATAGAGCTGGATGCATTCCTAAATACTCAAAAATAACTAGATATTCGCATTTATGGGTAATACTACTAGAGATTGTTGATTTAAGGAATATCTAATTGCCTACAGGAAGGAATTTATATCTCCCCTCCCCCTACTGGAGAAAACTGGACAATGCTGTATAAGGGAATAAGGGAACCCTGGGCCAGTAAGTCTGGTCTGTTCGAAAGAAAGCATATCTGCCACAATTCTGAGTATGTCTGTGTACCACATCCTAGAGGGCCAATTTAGTGCGACGAAGTTCACTGGGACAAATTTCCTCCTCTAGCAGTTCAGAGAGGATCTTCATTGGAAGCAAGGCAAAAACCAGGCTAATTTGAGTCTATGGAATCACCAGAGCATCTGCTGAAAAGGCTAGAGGATCCCTGGTTTTAGCTACAAATTTGTTTAGCTTGTTGTTGAAACTGGAAGCAAGAATGTCCACATCTGGTTTTCCCCACCTTTGTCAGAAAGTTTGAAAGATCTCAGTGTGCAGAGACCAGTTCCCCAGTCTATGTGTTGATGGCTTAATATTTTCACCTTCTAACTGTACACTCCAGAGAAGTAGACAGCCAAGAGTGTTGGAATGTAAGTTTCCACCCCACAGATAATAAGACTTGTTTCTCCCAGAGCAGCTTGATTTCTGGTGCCCTAGCCCCCCAGGTTTATACAGGTCACTAGTGTGGAATTGTCTGACTGGAATAGAGAAGCCTAGAGTGAAACTGGGAAAAGGGAACTGCCTCAAAGGAAGCTACCAGAACCCTCAAGCAGAAGTGAACTGAGAGATGCCATTTGGCCTAAGAGCCTGCATGTGAGACCCTAGGAATTCAACTCTCTCCTGAGGAAGGAAGATTCTGGCTCAGGCTGTGTCCAAGATTAAACCCAGGTACTCCAGATAGTGAGAGGGCTGGACTTTGGAAAGTGGTTTATCCAGCCAATAATGTAAAGTAGTTTAATCATCATTTTGATATGGCAGACAAGGTTGTTGCTAAGAATTTAGCAAGAGATCATCCAGGTTACCTGTGACACGAATGCCCTTGGTCCACAAAGCCCCAGAAGTGGGGCAAGCACCTTTGTGAACCCTCAGGGTGCAGAGGAGAGCCCAAATGGTAATTCTACAAAGTGTTGATCTCCCATGACAAAACACAAAAATTGTTCATGTGAGAAGAACATGGAGATGTGTAGAGAGGCATCTTGTATGCAGATTGATGCCAGAAATTCCCATTGTCTAGAACAAGCAATGACAGATCTCTCCATCTTGAATTTTGATACACGAAGGAACAGGTTTAGCGATTTAAGGTTCAATATGGGGCAGATTCCCCCATTTGGTTTGGGGCAGTGGATATGTTTGAGTAGAAACATTGAAACCATTGTACTATAGGAACTGGTATAACCACTCTTTGTGCCTGAACTTGGTGCAAGGTGGTAATTAAATCTGCTTTCTTTTGGTCTAAAGCTTGCAGAATGAAAGGTAAAAAGCGAGAAGGGACAGAGGAAGAAACATTGTTTGTACATCTTTGAAATGATTTAAACCAGAGGTCCAGGACATCTGTGATTCACACTTATGCAAACATCAATAGAAGTCCCCCAATTCAGAGA
This sequence comes from Staurois parvus, assembly GCF_062004578.1. NCBI lineage: Eukaryota > Metazoa > Chordata > Amphibia > Anura > Ranidae > Staurois > Staurois parvus. The sequence goes on from NW_028318316.1 coordinate 1,682,327, forward strand.
AGTAGGGGCTCCCCTTCATTGCGATGACTTATGGGCAGGCTTGGTGGACTTGGGAGTCCAGGGTTTGCAATGAAAGGAAGTGTTATGCCTTGGCTTTGAGGTTGAAGGCTGGAGAGAATGAAAATATCACTTTCAATGCACAGAAGTAGTAACAATAGGAATAGGAGACACGCTTTTTCTTGTAGGGTATGAGCATCTTTCCCACAGTGCCTTCCTTGATGAATTTATCAAGGAATTCTTCATATAGGATTTCAACATCAAAAAGCATGCATAGAAGGCTTCCCCCTTCACGGTTGCGAAACTCCCGAAGGGGTCTTTAGGGTCTGGGAACCACAGAAATGGACCATGGCCCTGATCTGTACAGCACCTTGAGGCTAAGTACAGATGTCACACTTTGTGTCAAGGTAAGTGCCTAACACAGAATCCATTACAGGCCAGCCTTATACAGTGAGGTCAAGGTACCGTCCCTGAGGTAACACCAAGATAGCCAGATATCCCAGGGCAATAAGCAGTCAAATCTTGGTACAAGTGTCAAAACGCTTTAATAAGAAGCAGGACAGCCAGATCATATGACCTGCTTTTGTGGGATAATTATATGGTAATTATATGGTAAGTTTATTATTTCTAAACATTTCTACTGCACGTACTATGTGTTTCCCTACTGAACTATGGTTTACGTTTGACACACTGACTTCTATTTTAAAATCAGACATCCTTTTATGTGAGGTAAAAAACTTTGGCTTTTATACATTTTCCGGTTGCAAGCAAAGTGGATTCCTAGTGAAATAAATTCCATCTTAAATTTCTACAAAGTTGGTTGAGCATGAAGACTTGCCATTAGGCATGTGCTAGGTTACATTCAACTCAATCTAAACAAACATATCGCCATTTTAATATTCTTCTGCTTCCACAATGGATAGATCGAGCAGACAGAATTTTGGAAGTACTCTGCTGAGACAAGAAGTAAGCGAACAAGAAAAAACAATCAATGTATGAGATGAGCACATTCTCGGATGAGTGCCAAATATCTCCCCATCTAGAAAGTCGGATGAAATATGAAAGGTGAACTATTGTAAAGATAAAAATATAGGCAAGAAAACTTGCCAAGACAAAGAAAATATCACAATAAATCTAAGACACTTTCCCAGACATTATTATCTCAAGGAAAAGAAAAGAGCAGAAAAAAGGGATGAAAGTAATTCAAGTGTAATCTGTAGTCAAGGCATCACCAAATATTACTTAAGTGAGGCAGACAGGGCATTTTATGATAAATGCATTCTCTGTGCAGACAAAACTATGTATTCTCTGCCGTTCCCTTACTTATCTTTGTCGCTGTGTATTCTCCATCTTCCCTCGCAGTATCAAATGAAGTTTGCTATATAAAACTACGTTCTTCCTTTCCCTAGATCCATTCTCTGCATTCTACCCACAGAGATGACATTACCCCGATACAAGCAATTTGCATTTAGACTGGAAAAAACTGTATGTCTATGGGCAGTCTGCAACATGTGCAGAAACCCCATTGGGAACTTATCCTGGAAGAAGAAAGGACTATCAAAGATACATTTTCTCAGTCAATTGCTACTGATCCTCTTACCATGCATGTTTGCTCATTACCTTCTATGATCGTTTGGTGGCCTGGGGCCAATTTGAGATTATATCTGCACTATTACAGAAGCTCCCAAAATGTTTCATTGTACCTTTACTACCAACTTTGGTTACCTTAAAGTTTATCTAAAGCCTCTAGTATTTTTCTTTCAGAGTATTAAAACAAAATTCCAGGCAAGATGTCCTAAATACATGTCATTTATCCCTTTTTTTGGATTGAAAACTGGATTTAGCTTGCATTCTGCTAGAAAGCGCTTAAAGTGTTACTAAACCCAGAATCCTGCATTCACTATATCTGGTCTCCCACAGTACACAGAACGTGAAAATGCAATTATTTTAGTAAATATAAACTGCTAAATACCTTTCCCCATCAGCAGCTAGTGCAGTCTTGTGACTTCTATCAGTTTTCAGCAGAGCACTGGTTAAAGCTAGTAGGAGGAGTTTTCTTTCTGCTTTAGGAGGAAGCTGAACCCCCAGTACATCAGCAGTTTTTGAAATACTCAGAACAGCCCTTCCAGCACCAACAACCATGCCACGTTCAAAGTCACTTAAATCCCCTTTCTTCTCCATTCTGATGATCAGTTTGAACTTCAGCAAGTCGTCTTCACCACGTCTAGATGCCTAAATACACTGAGTTGCTGCCATGTGATTGGCTGATTAGCAATTTGTGTTACCAAGCAATTGAACAGGTGTACCTAATAAAGTGGCCAGTGAGTATATATCCAATAAACAATTATAATTGCTGTACTTTCTAGCGACGTTTTGAAAAAGTTATAATTTCTAATTCTATTCTGTATGCATGCATATACACATTCATGCAATGGCATATCCACACAAAAGTATGTACATATCACTGATATATGTGCACATGGCACCAGCATAAGTTCAGATATCCCTAATCAACATGCACATGGCACTGCATCAGCTACTTACTGAAAAGCCTCCCCCAAAACTGCAGACTACTAGTAGCAGAGAGCTCTGTGTGCCTAACTGAGACAGCTATACTGTAGGACCTAAGCCACATAGTTCAAAGGGAAGGGGTCAGATGAAGTTGAGATTCAGGAAAAGAGCTGGGAGAGGGTATTCTTAAGAAACATTCAAGCCTCCCTGCCTCTCACCCTACCCCAAGAAAGCAAAACCTAACAGAAAACTGTAAGCATCTCAAAGAGGTAAGAACTAGTGTTTGGACTAATAACCCCAATAGCAGAAAACAACTGCTATAAAAACTTCAGAGCAGCCTTGGATATGGATGTAACATTCAGAGACAGAGTGGGAAGGAAAAAGTGATAAGAGAACTTTGAAACGTAGGATGAAACCTGCAGATATCATTTTTAAAATAATTGTGTACATATTGACTGCAAAGAAAATTAGATGGATTGGTAAACGTATAACAAGAAGAAGCTATGCCCACTGTTCTATATTTGTGACCCATGAAGAGCATGGCTTTGTAGTTTAATGTATTCTAAGTGATGTAAAATCATTCTGTCATTGTACTGGAACCAGTATTCCATAGTATATGTACTATAAAAATAGAGAGTTCATTTTAAATCATGAATATACTGTAATTAATGTGCATGCTCCAACTATATACAAAGAGAAGGTCTATTTAAATGCCCTTGCATGACTGTAACATAGTTGATATATTAATGCACAGATTAGAATACAAAGCACATGGTGTATGAGCAAAATGTTAGAAAGGGGAATACAGATGAAGGGCAACATTGCAATGGCTGCTACATACAGAGATTGAAAAAGCCAGTCAGATTGATCATGTCCTTAAAAGATGAAGCATATAAGATGTGGGTCCAGCCTTGAAGATGTAAGGGTATATGGAGTGAAAGCTTAAGGTTAAGCTCATTATTTACTAGCTTTCAAAATGCATGCAAAGATCTCCAAATCTTATAAAATCTAAAAGGCAGTGATTAATAAGTAAAGCACAGAGCTTGAAGGATGGAGAAATAATGAAGATGTACCAGAATCAGCTAGCAGAGAAGATGAATGTAAAATGGAAATAAAGCAGGGATGTGAAGAGCATGTGGGAAGAGCTAACAATATATAATGTAACAAGCAGCAAATGCGGTGTCTGGGAAGGACAAGCAAAAGCAAAAAGAAAGGAATGGTTGATTAGGAATGCAATGAAGAACCATACAGACAGCTAACATGAGTAGGAAGAGAGAATATCAAAGAGCTAAAACACAATAGGGAATAAACAGACAAGGGAAAGGAAATAAATAGACAAAAAGTTTATTAAACTTGAGGTGAGCTACACTTATTCACTCATCTATGCTCAAAACGGTTGCATTGATGCTGTATAGATTTATTATTTCTATACAGCTATTATTTATAATTATTATTATATTATAATTACTGACTATGTATGTCGCATCTCTCTTTGTATAGATTGGAGCAGATGGGATAGGAGCCTGCTTGGTGTGTATATTTACAGCTGTGTTCAAAAGTTTGCATACCCTGGCAGAAATGGTGAAATTGGTTTTGAAAATATGACCAATCATGCCAAAAAAACTGCCTGTTATAAATAAAAATGGCGGAGGGGGGATTATGGAGTGGAGTTGTTTTTCAGGGGTTTGGCTTCGCCCCTTAGTTCCCATGAAGGGTACTCTTAAGGCATCAGCATACGAAGACAAAAAAACTGCCTGTTATGAAGCCATTTATTATTACATAGTTGTTTGGCTCCTTTTTAAATCATAATGATAACAGAAATCACCCAAATGGCCCTGATCAAAAGTTTACCCTGGAATGTTTGGCTTTGGTACAGACACTCAAGGTAATACACTCAGGGTTAAAATGCCAATTAGAGGTTAATGTTCCACATCTGTGGCTTTTTAAATTGCAATTAGTGTCAGTGTATAAATAATCAATGAGTTTGTTAGCTCTTACGTGGAAGCACTGACTAGGCTAGATACTGAGCCATGGGAGCAGAAAGAACTGTCAAAAGACCGGCGTGACAAGGTAATAGAACTTTATAAAGATGGAACATTATATAAAAAGATATTCAATGCCTTGAATATGCCAGTCAGTACTGTTCAATCACTTAATAAGTGGAAAATTCTGAGATCTCTTGATACCAAACCAAGGTCAAGTAGACTAAGAAGTGCAGAAGTTTGTGACGGTGCTATGGAGGAAAGACAGAACTGTGTGTTGGTGTTGCAGTAGTGTTTTTTACGCACAAAGTACATTAGTGCAGTGGCAGTGTCTGCAGAAATTTGTTTTTGCATTGGGTACATTTGCAGAAGTGCATCTTGGTGCAGCTCTGCAGATGCATACAATGCAAAAACACATTTCTGGGGATGTGTCTTTGGGCTCAGCCATAATGGGGGTCCTGTAGCACATAGTATTTGACACGCTGCCATTTTAGCCCAAAAATGCTACCGAGGAAGTGCCATTTCACTGCAGACAAAGGTTATCTAGCAACATGTTTTGACTTCAAGTCCATTCCGTACTGTTCATGAAGGGCTGGTAGATGACATAAAGGGGTAGCCCTTAGCTACCACACATGCATGGGTAAGTTGTCATATTTATGACAGCATTACAACTGGATTTTCCTGCTGCCTACATGCTGGCTCTGAAACCCCAATGAATATGGAATTCTACTGCCATGATGTTGAAATCTGGGTGAAAATGTACAACTTGCTTTAATACCAACTCAAAGTAAGATTTTACATTCAAATGCACACAAACTGCTACCTATACCCACCTCTACTAATTAACATTCTCTTTTTATTTTGAATTTCACATCACTATTTCACCCTGGATCTAAGAGTTGAGTGGATAACTGAAAGGTGTTCTTACTTCCTGCATTCATCTTTCTAATTAAAGGATATATACACTATATTGCCAAAAGTATTGGGACGCCTGCCTTTACACACACATGAACATTAACTGCAGCCCAGTCTTAGTCCGTAGGGTTTAATATTGAGTTGGCCCACCCTTTGCAGCTAGAAAAGCTTCAACTCTTCTGGGAAGGCTGTCCACAAGGTTTAGGAGTGTGTCTATGGGAATGTTTGACCATTCTTCCAGAAGCGCATTTGTGAGGTCAGGCACTGATGTCGGACTAGAAGGCCTGGCTTGCAGTCTCCGCTCTAATTAATCCCAAAGGTGTTCTATCAGGTTGAGGTCATGACTCTGTGCAGGCCAGTCAAGTTATCCCATCCCAAACTTGCTCATCCATGTCTTTATGGACCTTGCTTTGTGCAACGGTGCGCAGTCATGTTGGAACAGGAAGGGGACATCCCCAAACTGTTCCCACAAAGTTGGGAGCAGGAAATTGTCTTCATATGCTGATGCCTTAAGAGTACCCTTCATGGGAACTAAGGGGCCAAGCCAAACCCCTGAAAAACAACTCCACTCCATAATCCCCCCTCCGCCATTACACTTGGCACAATGCAGTCAGGCAAGTACAGTTCTCCTGGCAACCGCCAAACCCTGACACGTCCATCGGATTACCAGACAGAGAAGCGTGATCCGTCACTCCAGAGAACATGTCTCCGCTGCTCTAGAGTCTAGTGGCGGGGTGCTTTACACCACTGCATATGACGCTTTGCATTGCACTTGGTGATGTAAGGTTTGGATGAAGCTGCTCAGCCAGGGAAACCCATTCCATGAAGCTCTCTATACACTGTTGTTGTGCTAATCTGAAGGCCACACGAAGTTTGGAGGTCTTTAGCTATTGACTCGGCAGACAGTTGGCAACTTCTGCGCACTTCAGCATGCACTGACCCCACTCTGTCATTTTATGTGGCCTACCATTTCGTGGCTGAGAAGCAGTTGTTCCCAGTTGCTTCCACTTTCTTATAATACCACAAACAGTTGACTGTGGAATATTTAGTAGCAAGGAAATTTTCTTGAGAGTGACCCATTATTTCACAAATGTTTGTAGAAGCAGTCTGCATGCCTAGGTGCTTGATTTTATACACCTGTGGCCATGGAGGTGATTGGAACACCTGGATCCAATGATTTGGAGGGGTGTCCCAATACTTTTGGCAATACAGCGTATGTGTGTGAACATTTCAACTGATTTTAAGCAGGTAAGAAGAAGATTTTAAGAGGTAAAAACTTTTATAAGATATAAGTCCTTATTAGACTTATAGCTACAGTACTTAAAGCTAAATTACATACATATATACATAGATAATGGTGGCCAGCAGCTTTCAGATGTGTAGCTGATTTTGGAACTTGTCACAGTCAAATAAAGGAAGGTTTGATGTAATTGAAGCAATGCTTAGGGGAATATGTAAAGGTGAATCTGAAAACAGCGTGGCTAATCCAGATACAATATTATGGTTTGTTAAACATATAAAGATATCAGGAGTGGAATATCAGCCATAATATGCATTATCCATGAAAAAAAGACTACTCCTATTGAATGGATAACTTTAAGGCTAAGTTCACACCTATGCAGTTTGCATTTGATCAGTTTCTGCAGTGCATTTTGCACTGCGTTTTTGACACGTTTTGCGCTTTTTTTCTTGTTGCTAGGCAGATTTAAAATGCAAAACGCATGCAAAACGCGGCAACATGCACTACATGCTATTCTGCATTGTTTCCATTGAAGTCTATATAACCAAAAACTCAACGTTTTGCATGGAAAAATGTCCTTGACCCTTTCCAATGCGGTGCATTCACAATGTGCAGTGCTGCTTGCCGCAAGCTGTCACAGCCAGGTGCCTACACTTAAGATGCTGACGCCGAGAACAGAGGATGGCCAGTGAACCCAGGTGGGGTAGGGACACTGCTTGATCGAGCGACAGGTGAGTGGCTGTTTTTTAAAAGTCAGCAGCTAGTTTTTGTAGCTGTTGACTTTTATTTTTTTTTTATACAGAAGACTGGAGCTCTGCTTTAAGATGTGTCAAAAAGGGGCAATAGTAACACTAAATGTACAGTATCTAAACCCAATAAAATGTAATAATGAA